>NC_134488.1:40027228-40274728 GCF_040206685.1 Ascaphus truei | reverse complement strand
AGTCATTAGTGAGGAGAGCGAGCATCAGTGGGGAAGGGGGAGAGAGAATGTCAGTTGGGAAGGGGGAGAGAGAGTGTCAGTGGGGGGAGTGTCAGTGGGGGGTGAGATAGTGTATCAGTGGGGAGGGAAAGAAAAAGTTTCAGTGTTGGGGAGTGAGATCTTCAGGATACAGGAGAGAAAGCGTGTCAGTGTTAAGATGAGAGGGATCATCAGTGGTGGGGGGGGAAAGAGAGTGGCAGTGGGTGATTCAGATTGTGTCATTGGGGCGTACAGAGAGTGTCAGGGGGGACAGAGATTGTCAGTGCAGACGAGAAAGATTATCAGTGAGGGGGAGAGAGCGTCAGTGGGGAAAAGGGAATAGAGAGTCAGTGGGAGGGGTGTGATAAAGTTGCACTGGGAGGGGAAGAGAGAGTGTCATTTGGGAAGGAGGAGAGAGTGTGTCAGTGTGGGGGAGAGAGTGTCAGTGGGGGGGTTGAGTGTGTAAGTTGGGGATAGAGTGTCAGTGGGGAGTGGGAGAAAGAGTGTCAGTGGGGGGAGAGAGTGTTAGTGGGGCGGGGGAGAAGAGTGTCACATGGAGGAGAGAGATCATCAGGGGGGAGAGAATCTCAGTGAGGAAGGGGGAGAGTCAGTGAGAAGGGGGTTTGAGAGAGTGTCAGTGGGGAGGGAGATTGTCAGTGGTGAGGGGTGAGAGTGTGTTCGTGGGGAGGGGGTAAGAGTGTGTCAGTGGGAAGGGAGGAGGGAGAGTGTCACTGGTGGGGGTGGAGAGAGTGTCAGTGGGGGGCAGAGTGTGTGTTATTGGATTAGGGGAGAGAGTGACAGTGAGGAAGGGGGATAGAGGGTGTCCGTGGGGAGGTGGAAGAAAGGCGTCTGTGGGGAGGGGAGAGAGTGCCAGTGGGGAGGTGGGAGAGTGTCAGTATGGAGGGGGGAGATTGTCAGTGTTGGGGGGGTGCCAGATTGCCAGTGGGGGGGTGAGTTAGTGTCAGTGGGGGGGGGGGATAAAAAGTACCAGTGGGTGGGGAGAGAATGTTTCAGAGGAGGGGAAGATAGTGTGTCAGTGGGTGGGACAGAGAGTGTCAGCGGAGGGGGGACAGAGTTTGTAAATTGTGGGGGGATAGAGAATGCCAGTGAGGGGGGACAGTGTCAGTGGGGGGTGAAAGAGTGTCAGTGGGGAAGGGGGAGAGAGAGTATCAGTGAACAAGGGGGCAGAGAGTGTCAGTGGGGAAAGGGCGTCAGTATCAGTGGGGGTGAGATTGTAAATGGGGAGGGGGTGAGAGAGTGTGAGTGAGGATGGGGTGAGATAGCATTAGTGGGTCAGTGGGTAACAGAGTTTTAGTGGGGAAGGGGGGGAAAGGTGTCAGTGGGGAGGGGGGAGAGAGTGTCATAGGGGTGGGGGGAATGTCAGTGTGATGGGGGAGTGAGTCAGTATTGGGCGGAGAGAGATTGCCAGTGGAGGGGGTGAGAGAGTGTTAAGGGGGGGGGTGGAGAAAGAGCGTCAGTGGAAGGGGGGAGGGAGTGTTAGTGGGGAGGAGGGAGAGAAAGTGTCAATGGGGGGTGAGAGTGTCATTGGAGGGAGAAGAGAGGGTGTCAGTAGTGGGGAAGAGAGAG
This sequence comes from Ascaphus truei, assembly GCF_040206685.1. Lineage (NCBI taxonomy): Eukaryota > Metazoa > Chordata > Amphibia > Anura > Ascaphidae > Ascaphus > Ascaphus truei. The sequence continues at coordinate 40,273,123 of NC_134488.1, read as the reverse complement.
AGTGTCAGTGGGGAAGGGGAAGAGAGAAAATGTGGAGGGGTGTGTAAATGAGTGTCAGTGTGGGGGTGGGTGGGAGAGTGTATCAGTGTGGGGGGTGGAGAAAGTGTCAGTGGGGGGAGAGGGTGTCAGTGTGGATGAGTGAAAGAGAATGTCAGTAGGGGGAATAGAGAATATCAGTGAGGGGGGAGAGAGTGTCAGTGTGGAGGGGGGAGAGAATGTCAGTGGGGGGAATAGAGAGTGTCAGTGGGGAGGAGGGAGAGTGTCAGTGTGGAGGAGGGGAGAGTGTCCATAGGGAGGAGGGGGAGGAGAGAGAGTGTTAGTGGGGAGAGGTTGAGTGTGTGTCAGTAGGGAAGGGGAAGAGAGTGTCAGTGGGGATGTGGTGAAAGAGTATCAGTGGGTAGGGGGTGAGAGAGTGACAGTGGTGAGGAGGCGAGAGAGTGCTAGTAGGGAGTGAGGATAGAGAAACTGTAAGTGGGGGGGAAGAGAATGTCAGTGCAGTGGGAATGATTGTGTTATTGGGGGAGATGGAGTGTCAGTATGAAGAGAGGGTGTCAGTGTGGGAAGAAAGAGTGTCAGTGTGGAGAGAGCGGGTCAGTTTGGGGACAAAAAGTGTCATTGGGTAGGGAGAGAGTGTCAATGTGGGGAGAGAGCGAGTGTCAGCATAGAGAGAGAGGGTGTCAGTGTGAAGAAAGAGAGTATCAGTGGGGGGAGAGAGTGTCAGTGTGAAGAGAAAGTGTCAGTGTGAAGTGAGAGTGTCAGTGTGAAGTGAGAGTGTCAGAGTGAAGTGAGAGTATCAATGTGAAGTGAGAGTGTCAGTTTGAAGTGAGAGTGTCAGTATGAAGTGAGAGTATCAGTGTGAAGTGAGAGTGTCAGGTTGGGGACAGAAAGTGTCAGTGGGGTGGGTGGGGGAGAGTGTCAGTGGGGTGTGGGGGAAAGAGAACCAGTAGGAGGGAGAGAGTGTTAGTGGTGGGGGGAGAAAGAGTGGCAGTGGGGGGTGGGGGTGAGAGAAAGTGAGATTAGAGTGCAAGGCTGAAAGTTCACCTAGGGTACCGAATGCACTTGCACTGGCCCAGTGTGGGGTGTGTGTATGTGTTTGGGGTGTGTGTGTGTGGTGTGTGTGGTGTGTGGGGGGTGTGAGTCATTTAAATACACTTGGTGTATCCCAGTGTCTAAAGTGTTATCCTGTTTGAGCACAAGTGTCTCTCCCTATGTTATATGGAGGGCTGTTTAGGTGATATATACAGTGCTCGTACTCTATAAAAATCGTTATCTTACATTTATATTTTGTCAATAATGTATTAAGTGCTTTATAGAGATGTAATATATAGGAGAAGAAAATAATACAAATAAGGAAATGTGAGTAATACATGAAAAAGTTAGCTAACAAGGATAACTGAATTCCATGTCTTAAAAACTCCTTAATTAGTGATTATGTAAAGACCTCAAAAAAAACCTCAATTGGATACAACCAGTGGATGGATTTGTAGATTCGAATTCGCGGATTCAGCAATTGCTGAATCCACAGGTTGGAATCTACAAATCCGTCCCTTGGTTGCAGAATACACAGAGTTTATTGGTAATAATAATTTAAAATACGCAAAACGCGAATTGCCCTTTTTTTAGATTGATGCGCATAAATCCGCGGACCAGAAGAACCGGCCGATCCACTGTGGATGCAAATCCTCCAAAACAATTTGTCCATCTCTAGCAGTCATTTGAGTGACCTGTGTACATTATTTTCGGCATGTACTTGTGTTTGCTTCAAAACTGTCATGTGATCCTTTTTCATTTTGTACTTCAGTGAGGAGTGGCCAGGAAAGGAAGACAAAGCAAGAAGAGCAGTGAAACGCGTTGTCAAATGTGATCTCACCAAAGATAACCCTTTAGAGCCTGTACTCCTGCCACAGATGGACTGTCTGCTCTCCATTATTGTCTTACAGGTTGTTAGCAAGGACCACCAGGCTTTCTGTAACAACCTCAAAAAACTAGCGTCAATGCTAAAAACTGGGGGACATATGTTACTGGTGGGGTCATATAATAATTCATGCTATATGGTTGGTGAGCACAAGTTCTTCAGTCTGTCATATGGTGAGGAGTTTATAAGAGAGGCTGTTTGTGATGCAGGGTTCATCATTGAGAATTTGGAAGCATTACCTACTAAAAAGACCAGCAATTTGGCAGATTATGACCATATTGTGTTTATGATAGCTCGCAAGGAGAGGGAGGTTTAGTGATAATAGGTATACAACAATGTATCTGACACTTTACTTACTGAATGACAAAATTACAGCAAATATCTCAATGACTACTTGCAAAATAAAATGAATTATTAATTAACAGGAATGTATATGTATGCATACATGTATTTGTGTACTTGCAGTGTATGTACATGTATGATATTTATTATGTATTCTTTACATTATATTTAATATTTTAGATTTGGATTAAGGTTATACTAATATGTTTGAATTATAATAAGGTTATACTAGAACAATGCAACCAAAATTTGCGATGAATTTAGATTCGACTTAATCCCTGACCCTGAATCTGCACTCGAATATTTCCAATCTGAGTTCTTAAAACTCTGTGATACCCATGCCCACACATACACATACACAACGTTGCAAAGCGTCATAATAGCGTATATATCCTATGGGGATTTCTTGGGCCCCCTCTCCTGGATGGTCCCATGACCCCCCCCCATGTTCCCTAGTTATAGAAATGAATAAGTATGCACAAATATCCAAAGTAATCTCCCCCAGCTCACTGGCCCCCGTTCCCCCCTCCCTCGGGTGTTCCCCCTCCCACTCCATAGAATAGTTATAATTTTCAGTTTAGAGTTCCCATAAGAAAGAGTTCTCATGGTTCTGGTTCATTAAAAATGAAGGAAATCCCCTCCCCAATTGTTGAGTTGACGTCCTGTTAATGATGAGTTCATGTTTAAAAGTTAGAATTGTATATAGCGTTTGATTATACATATGTTTAAAGGGGGTTTAACAGAAATGCATGTCCCTCAGAAGAGACTCTGAGGTGTGGATCAAAATGTAATCCCTGAGAAAGCAAAGGAGAAAATATTGATTTGAGCTGCTCTGATTCCTCCCAGTTCCCGACCTAACCCTCTCTGTTTCCCCACCCTTCTGTATCCCCCCCGATCTCCCACTCCATCCCACCCTTCCCCCTCACCCCCCCCCCCTCATGCCCTCCATATTATATCTTCTCCCCCCCCCCCCAGGAAAGTAACCACCTGAACCCAGAAAGGTTTAAGGGGGAATTGTTACAATGTTGGTTTAGTTTTAATATCGGTTTCAGCATGATGTTATAATAAGAAAATGGAGCCCTCTCTCCAAGAGGCAGTAATAAGATGAAGGATCGGGGCTAAGGTCCAAAGCTTTCGACAAGTCAGGGGTAGGCGGAATATATGGCCTTTGGTCCCAAGATAGCTTAGGTAGTTCCTGATAATAACACCCGCCCCCTCCCCTGGGAAAGATAGCAATGACTACTGTAGGTTGTGGGTTTCCCTATAATTGTGGCAAATATGTTTAAATCTAGATAACTTGTTAGGTTTAACTTAAGAAAAGGAGGGCTCTCTGCTTTCTACACTGAGGCGCCCGTGTACGACATGCAGGAAGATCTCCCAAGGGCATTAAGCCCTCCCCCTTAGGGTCATGAAGGGTTCCAAGATAGGGCTTCTTAAAAGCCCACACTTTTTCGCCACCCTCTCTATGTCTCTATGTCTCTCCTTTTTCTTCCCCCCCGCTCATGTTGGTGTCAGCGCCTCCAGTCACAGCAGGCTGGAGACAGTCCCCACTATGACAGTCTTCTCTCTTACCTCTGCACAATAGGCTGTAACTTAGACAGGGGTATATATAAAAGGATTCTTAATTGGAGCAGCCACTGCAGTTGGTATTACAGCATATGTCTCATCTTTTAGAATGGGTGCCAGAACTCTGGATGGCAACGGCCTGATAGCAGACTTGAGGCCTTGTGCTCTATACAGATCTTGGGTAGGCTATCAACCAAAGGAGGGGCTGAAGGCCTGTCTCTCTCTCTCACCCAGCCGTGAGAAGCTGGACTCACATCTCTACCCCATGAGGGGGAGAGCCGAACTGATTATAATTTGTAGTACCTCCTCCTTAGTGCAAAAGGGCAGGGGACCTGGGCTGCATCCAGATTGGGTAACTCGCAGACCACTCCTCACCTCCACTCCTGCCACTCAAGGAGTTTGCATGAGGGGGGTAAACCCCACAGTATAGCCTGACACTGCCTGTAACTATCAAAACTTACATGCCAGGGGCAGAAAAGTATAGTCTGGACCAGCCATGTCTACATATGCAAAAAAAAAAATATCTAGTTCTTTATTTTAAGTTAAAGCAAAATATAGCATCAGCTGTTACCTAGAAAAGCAGTAGCTGTTGGTGCCAGTCCTTTTTGGTCTGACACTAGTATATTATTCCAGTCATTAGGGGCCTTAGACTTGTCAAATCAATATAATTCTAATCAACATGTTTTTTTAGGAAGTGTGGAACGTGACTCATTTAAATATACTTTGCATAGACATTAGCATATTTCCCAGGGTACCTCAGGCTTGCTCCTTTTTAAGCACCGGCAAATATATACAACTGGAGACACTACTAAATTGAACTCCTCATCTGCACCCAATCCACCGATGGGTTTTGGTAAAACCAGTCACAGAAATCTGTGGATTGGATTGAGGAAGGTTTGTCCATTTCATTTGGCAACTCATTGTGTCTTTGTGCAACTGTGAAAATTAAAATAAATACGTACAATTTTTCAAACCAAACTTAGGGGCCTATGCAGAGAGCAGCGAGAAGCCCTATTTCGCCAGGTTGTCACCAAATATGCCTACAGAAATTTAGTAAATGGCGAGAAACTGGCGAGATGAGGAAAAAGCGCCAGTTTTTTTTTTGTTTTAAAAACTCGCCAAATTTAAAAACCCCCGTTCAGCTCCGGAGACCCCCTGCACATCTACACTATGAATAAAAATGGTTTTTAAATAATTTTTAATGTGCTGATGTTTGCGCAGAGAGAGCGGCGGATCTCTCTTTGCTGCAGACATATCTCGCCAAGGGACGGCTTCTCGCCAGTTTCTTGCCAGGCAGCCGTCTCGCCACTGGTAACTAGCCATTATTTCAAATGGTGGTGGCGCATTCATTCGCCAGGGATTCGGCCCTCCCTGAATACAGCGAGGTTAACACGCCAAAAACCTGGTGAATTGAAACCCTGGCGAATGCAATTTTTCGGCCCTTTCTGCATATGCCCCATAGCATCAATGACACATCTATACTTTCTATCTACAATATAATAATGAAAAAATCCCTCAATGTTTCATTGTTATTAGCATCATACAGTATGTTATAGGGAATCAATGTGTTACAGCACGCTGTGTGCTGCTGAACTGAAATGTACAAAGACTGTGCAAAGTCCTTATTTTGTCTCAAGTCACACTAAAATATACCAGTGAGAGGCAGTGTCTATGCATTAATCTTGGTGGTGACACTTTCTATATCTGGGTTGGTCTTTAACCAGATAAGCTTAGTGTGCATGTTATCTCAGGTCTATATGATAAGAAATGAGCGTCTTGCATTACCTTTACTGACGTGTTTTTGTTTTGGTTTTCTCTATCACCTTAAATATGGTGTAATTGTGTTTTTGGTGCACAATAGCTGTGTCGCAATTTGTATGCCCCAAATTATACAAATGTATGAATTCATTAGAGATAGACAAAACCTGGTGTGTGAAATCTGAGTGTTCCAGAACCTCATATTCCAAAACGCAAATACAAAACCAATACTCTTAAGATTGTTAGAACCAGAACCAAAACCAGAACCAGCAGAACCGAAACTAGAACCAGAATCTCAGGCCCAGTGCTTATAGTGTTTCTCACAATATATTGTTCAATTGTTTTAAGTTACATTATTTTAGCTTTATGACTTTATAAAGATTTAAGGAACTGTTCAGGTATTATTACGCTTTTGACGGTTAAGAGGTAACCAGGCTCACTAATAAAGGTTAAGCCCGTTTGGTTACCCCCATGTTTTGGGGTTCAGGAGTGTCAGCTGTTTGACCCAACTGTTGTAAAAGCATTGCCTGTAATTATGCGACAATACAGAATTTTTGTGTTTTTACCTTTCCAGAGATGCCAGCAAGCAAGGATTACAGTGGTATTAGTTTCAGGAAGGAGGAGGGGGGGGGGGGGTTGCGAAGAAAGTGTTGTCAGATTGTGTCTATCTAGTGAGGGGCCAGAGTTGTTGGTTCCCCTAAAAATGTACCCAGGAATCAGGTTGGATTCCTGGATGCATGTAGACACATTGTCTCAGTAATAACTCCCTTGAAAACGCTTGCGTAACTCACCACTAGGGGTCCCTGCTTCAGCACAGCCCAGAAAGGTAAATGGGGCATAGGGATGTGAGGTGTCCCTGAAACAGTTGAGGGGTCCCTAGGTTAATTCCGCACTGCTCACTCGACTGAAACAGCCCTCACTAAAAAAAAACTTATGACCTCCATGCTGCCAAAGACAGAGGTCATTACACTCTGCTCATATTACTCGACCTCTCTTCAGCATTTGACACCGTGGACCACCCTCTCCTCCTTTACATTCTCAATACTCTTGGTTTTCGGAACAAAGCTCTATCCTGGATCTCCTCTTACCTCTCCCATCGAACTTTCAGTGTCTCTTCTGCTAACACACCTCCTCCTCTATTGATCTCTCGGTGGGGGTACCCCTGGGCTCTGTCCTGGGACCCCTTCTCTTTTCTCTTTACACACTCTCTCTAGGTGACCTAATCACATCTTTTGGGTTTAAATATCACCTCTATGCTGACGACACACACATTTACCTTTCAACCCTGACCTTACACCTGCTATACAGACCAAAGTTTCTGAATGTTTCTCTGGAATATCATCCATGACAAAAACAGAGCTCCTTATACTTCCTCCCAAACTTGTCCCTACTACCTCCTTCCACATTAGTGTTGGAAGTACCATCATTCACCCAGTAGCCCAAGCACGCTGCCTAGGGTCACACTCGACTCCTCTCTCATATTTCGCCCCTCACATTCAAAACTTATCTAAAACCTGTCGCTTTTTCCTCTGCAATATAACAAAAATATGCCCTTTCCTCTTTTGCTGACAGCTAAAACTTTGATTCAGGCCCTCATTCTCTCCACCTCGATTACTTTAACCTCCTGCTGTCCAGCCTGCCTGCCTCTCACCTGTCACCCCTACAATTTATCTTAAACGCTGCTGCCAGAATCACTCTACTATTTCATATAGTTATATAGTACATTATATGTAACTCTACTATTTCCGAAATCTGTCTCAGCGTCAGCCCTGCTTAAATCACTCTCCTGGCTTCCTATCAAATCACGCATCTCACACTCAATTGTCCTCCTCACTTTTAAAGCTTTGCACTCTTCTGCGCCTACTTACATCTCAGCCCTAATTTCCCGCTATGCACCATCCTGACTCTTGCGTTCTGCTCAAGGATGTCTTCTCTCTACCACCTTTGTATCTAAAGTCCTCTCCCGCCTTAAACCTTTCTCACTTTCTGCCCCGCACCTCTGGAATGCCCTTACTCTCAATACCCGACTAGCACCCTCTCTATCCACCTTTAAGACACACATTAAGACACACTTGCTTAAAGAAGAATATGAATAGCACCGTGGCTAATACTATACACGATGCATAAAGCTTGGCCCCCTGCAGACACACTTACCTGAATGCCCTCCTACTGTCTCTGTACATTCTCCCCACCAATTATAATGTAAACTCCCCGGAGCAGTAACTCCTCTTCTGAAATGTTACTTTTATGTCTGAAGCACTTATTGCCATGATCTGTTATTTGTATTATTTGTTATTTATACGATTGTCACGTGTAGTACTAATGTGAAGTGCTATGTACACTAATGGCGCTATATAAATAAAGACATACATACATGCCCAGTAAATGCCCAGGTCACCTAGAACCTGTATAGGGGTTCTGAGGTGCTCTAAACATTCTTCAGCACAGCCCAGAAAGGTAAACGGGTCATAGGGATTTGAGTTGTCCCTGAAACAGACAAGGGATCCCTAGGTTAATGGGGACACCCAGTAAATGCCCAAGTCACCCAGAACAGGTTTAGGGGTTCTAGGGATACTCCAATCATCTGGAAGGTTACGAGGGAACTTTTAAAATTCCAGTCCTAAGTTTATTGTATAGAGTGAGGGGAATATGACTAGTGAGAAATATCGTGCAGCTTCTTATTCTATTTTCCATAACCAAAAGACTTAGGATATTTTTTAAGTGTATCGTTAATGGAACAGTGTGTTTTAAAGTGTATATTATATGGAACCGTGTGTTTTAAAACATATCTGTTTGTGCACAGAAATGAGCTGGGACTTTCAGAACAAATGCTCTGACAGGCCACTGGGCTACCAAGTAGTGCAAGGAGGTCTGGCAGAGCCTCTGGAGATGAAAGCCCCAGAGAATGACCAAGGTGTCAATACCATTTGGACAGGAGGGAAGGATTCAAGTATCCACATCCTGGGATCAATGGACGCTCGTTGCATTTCCATTGATCCCACCAGACTGTCAGGAAGGAGCCTGTCACTGTAGGTGGCAATGAGGGAACCAGGGCCAGAGGGGCCAAATTGCCCATGCCCCTTTGTTCATTCAGATATACAGGTAACTTTGTTGTGTCTACCAGCTTGTCTCTGATTGGCTACGGAGACATTTCTCACGCTTTGAATTGGGCTATAGTATTTTTTGAATGAAAGTCAGAGGTATTATAACCCCTTGCGCCCATCAGATGGGGGTTTTCCAATGTCTCTCAAGGTTCTCCATGATCTGTCATAGTTCTTCAGTCCTCTAAGATTCTCAGATTCTAAGTGTCCAGTTTCAAGTCTCCAGGAAGAAAAGGGCTGTTTCAGCGGACGCTGCCGGGAATATTTTCTATCCTGTTTTTGCAACTGTTATCAAGATTCCCTGCACCTAGGAAAGACTAGATTGTTACCACATTTCCCAAGTAAGTGTGTCTTTTTGCTGTAGTTTCTTTAACATTGTGTGTTTGCCTTTTCCTGTGAATACATTTACAATTTATTTAATTAACTTGTTTTGCTAAACGCATGATCCTGATAAAAAGGTGCAAATTGCCTGGTTTCCCGTGACACCGCTGTTTTAGCATTTGCTGCTTATTTTGATTTTTTCCATTATTTGGTAGAAATCCAAAAGCCAAAAAAAACAAGTTTAGTTTTTGTGAAACCGGAACCTAATCAAAAATAGGAAAAAATTTGAAGAAATATAAAACCACATTACAAACACAAAATTATTTAAAACTCAAACAACGTGTGAAAGTGCTACTTATACCTCTCATACATCTGGCGTGAATCACACTAACAAAATGTAAAGTTTTTAGGGCAGAAAGACTTGATGATACTTACCATAGACCACAATAATTGCACAATTTTAGTGTCATGTGTCATTATTAAGGCAACAACATTAGCAAACACGGATCAGCAGCGTCCCATGTAAATGTTTGTGCAAAGACTTATCACATGCTCTGGTAATTGTTGCAATACTGCGATGCCAATCGAGCTTCTACTGTTCTACCTTCTCACACTGCAACTTAAGGCTTCTACACGTGCTACATAGAAGTAACAGGATCGTTACACCAAGGAGACGCACAATGGATTCCAGTCTCCACAAGCATTACCATGATGAAGAGTTTGATCCCAGAGGGTTAATAGAAACATATTGCTATAATGGAACTAATGAAATGTTTGAGGAGTTGGTTCTATATCCAATTACACAATTGTTTAAAATGTTCTCTTCATGTACGTTCATTTATAGTTAATATTGATTTTACTGCAAAATATTATCAACATTTTTGAGGAACTGAAGCATGTGAATAAGCAGTTATATTTCTTCAATACTTTGCTAAAGTGAATACAATGTTGTAAAAAATGTGTATTTTCTAACCGTTGGGTGCAGGTTGTGTGAAAGGGGAAACCCTGCTTGATGTTTCCATGGGACTGTGACAGAGTGAAATCAACTCCTATCAGTTACGCCTGCACTCATAAGGGTTAACTCAGGTGGAAGTTAGGAAATCAGAACTCTTTAGCTGACACCTGAGAGCCAGCAAGGTAGATAAAGGATCATGTGACTGGCAGTAGCTGCCAGAGAGAGAGAGAGAGAAGCATACTGCTGCGTGAGCCCTTAGCCAGAGGGATTTCACCAAAGACTACTTCAACTAAAGTAAGGATTATTCATGTGTTTACTGACTGCTTAAAGTACCCTTATGGTTTGGTTCTGGTTTAGCCAGCCAGCCTGCTAGATAGGTCTGCTGTGTTATTAGTCAGTTTTTCTCCCAAAGTGGAGCAGGATTTATTTTGTTAAAGGGACAGTGTACCTGCATGTTATGTTACTGTGGAGAAATAAAGCCACTGAACGTTTTTATTTATCCTGAAACTATACGTGTGGACTGTTCCCTGACCTCGGCTACAGGCCGTCCTGCCACAGGTTGTGTTGGACGGCCCCTGTATCTGAAGGGCCACACAAAAAAATTAAAAAAATGGAGAATTTTTTTTCTCAGTTCCTTGAGCAACAGCTCCAGCTAATAGAGAAGCAAGCAGAGCGACAAGCCCAGCAAGATGAGCGACAAGCCCAGCAAGCTGAGCGACAAGCTCAGCAAGATGAGCAACAGGCCCGGTGAGAGGAAAAGCTACTCCAACTACTGGTCGAAGGCCCAACCCCAGGCAGACCAGGGATTCCAAATAACCCACCGGTGATGCTGCCTAAAATGAAGCCAAACGAAGACCCAGAGGCATTTCTCCTCACTTTTGAAAGGGTAGCCACGGCCCACGGCTGGACAGTTGATCGCTGGGTAACTACTCTGGCTCCACTCCTCATAGGGGAAGCTCAGGCAGCCTACCAGGCTCTTCCAGCGGACGAGGCCATGGACTATCAGAAACTAAAGGCTGCTATTCTGGATATCCTAGGCCTCACGCCAGAGACCTACCGACAGCGGTTCCGGACAGTCAAATATACAAACCGAGACAGACCCCGGGTCGTAGCCCACCGCTTAGTAGACTTATGTGCCAGGTGGATACAACCGGAAAAACATGACAAGACAGAGATCCTTGAACAGTTTGTGCTCGAGCAGTTCATACAGATACTGCCCCCCTCCTCCCGCTCCTGGGTAAAAAGACACGCTGCATTTTCCCTGGATTCAGCGGTCCGCTTGGTGGAAAACTTCCTGGGCGACGACACCCAACAGGATAGCTGGGAACAGCCGGTGCAAACACCAGTTGCTTCCGGTGATACTAGAGGCAGGAAATCAGACAATCGAGGGGTCTACAACCCGCCAGCTCGGGAGATCCAGTCAACACGATCGGAAGACCCTTTCCCATCTCGGAGGGTTCCTGGTACAAACTCCCGCAGAGACGCCCATCCTGGGTCTGAGGCCACTGGATCACTCAAGGGAGGCCGCCACCCACAGTATTCCCCAAGAACCTGGACTCCTGTCACCCACCCGGTGGAGAGGATAACCCCATCAACCAGAAGGGAGGACCCCATCCAACAGACGACCGAGTTTGCGGACTCAGGAGATGAGGAAATGGACTGTTCATATGGCAGAACCACTGCCACAGCTTGTCTCCGAGGGGACCACAATCCGTGGTTAGTCCCAGCATCTCTGGAGGGGACAAAAGTAAACGCCATGCTGGACTCAGGCTCTGGAAAAACTCTGATCCTAGAGGGCCTAATTCCAAGCAATAGACTATCTTATGACTCTCCTTGGAATATCGAGTGTATCCATGGGGATACAAAGAGATACCCAACGGCGAACATTACACTGCGTATCCAGGATCAAGAGGCTAGCCTACTAGTGGGAGTTGCTCCCTGGCTACCTGCTCCTGTTCTACTTGGCCGAGACTGGCCCTACCTCAAAACATTGTTGGCCCCTACTCCTACGGAGCCTACTTCTCTGGTACCGGAGAAGCCCGGAGACTTGTTCCCTTTTTCCCCAGAGATTTTCCCCCGTAGGCACCATGTCCCAAAGACACGTAAACAGAGACGTGCGGAAAAAGAGGACTGGTTAAGAAAGGCTGGGACTTTTGGTAACATTAGTCAGCCCAAATGACTGCAGGTCATGGCCGGGGATGACCAGGGTGGGGAACAGATAGATACGGGAGTGTTGCCAGCCCTGGATCTTCCTGACTTTTGTCAGAGGCAGAGGGAGGACCCAGCTCTGGCTAGACAATATGAGAAGGTGGTACAGGTCAACAACAAGATAATAGATGAACAAGGTGTAAAAGTGTATCCACATTTTGAACTGTTGAATGACATACTATATCGTGTGAATAAGGTTACACAAACAGGGGAGGTCATTCGACAGATGCTAGTCCCTAAAGGGTTGATTAAAACAGTGTTTACCCTAGCCCATACTCTCCCATGGGGTGGTTATTTGAGCAGAGATAAGACCACGGACCGCATCTCGTCCCGGTTTTACTGGCCAGGCATACATGGTGACATCATGAAACTATGTGAGACATGTCCTGAATGCCAGTTAACTAGCCAAAAAGGACAGAAGCCGGCTCCTTTGGTTCCTCTGCCCTTGGTAGCCGTCCCATTCGAGAGAATTGGGGTAGATCTGGTCGGACCTTTAGAACCCTCTGCGAAGGGACATAAATTTATACTTGTTGTTGTTGATTATGCCACAGGTATCCTGAGGCCTTCCCTCTGAGATCAGCCACTGCTAAAAAGGTTGCTCACAGGCTGTTAGAACTGTTTTCTAGGGTAGGACTTCCACAAGTAATGTTAACTGACCAGGGAACAAATTTCATGGCAAAGATAATGCAGGATGTCCTGAAGTTATTGGAGGTAAAATCCGTCCGGACCTCGGTCTACCATCCTCAGACTGATGGATTGGTAGAGAGGTTTAACCGTACTTTAAAAACTATGCTTAGGAAGTTTGTGGACACTGAAAAGCGAGCTTGGGATGAACTTCTCCCTTTCCTGTTGTTTGCGGTACGAGAAGTTCCCCAATCATCCACAGGCTTCTCCCCGTTTGAGCTCCTATATGGACGCCAACCTCGGGGTATTCTCGACCTACTGAAGGAATCCTGGGAGGAGGAGCCCTCCCCCTCCAAGAATACCCTTCAGTATGTCATAGACCTTAGAAACCGCCTAGACATGAAAGGTCGGTTTGCGAAGGAAAACCTCAAATCTGCTCAAGAACGTCGAGAGAGGCAGTACAACTAAAATGCTCGCTTGAGGGTCTTCCAACCTGGGGACCAAGTGATGCTACTACTACCGACATCAGAGAGTAAACTCCTTGCGAAGTGGCAGGGTCCTTTCCAAGTTCTCCGCCGCACCGGGGAGGTGAACTATGAGATCACTCAACCAGGGTCCAGGAAGGGTAAACAAATCTACCACGTGAACCTCCTGAAACCCTGGAAAACGATAAAATCGCTGTTCATTCACCCTCGGGAAGGAGAGACGGATTTGGGTCCAAAGCTTCCAAAGGGTAGTACGTACAATGACCATCAGGTTCCCATGGGAGAGCAGTTAACAACGGAACAAAGGTCAGACCTACTTGATGTATGTGACCAGTTCCCAAATGTTTTTTCTGAGCTGCCAGGGCAGACTGATTTAGTGTCCCATAGGATTGAGACAGAACCTGGCGTAAAAGTACGGTCCCGTCCCTATAGATTGCCAGAGGGCCGAAAAGACCTGGTAGAGAGGGAGATAATAGACATGTTGGAATTGGGCGTGATCGAGGAGTCCCACAGCGAATGGTGTAGCCCTATCGTGTTGGTCCCTAAACAAGATGGTAAGGTGAGGTTTTGCGTTGATCTGCGAATGGTAAATGCTGTATCCAGATTTGATGCCTATCCAATGCCTAGGGTGGATGAATTGCTTGATTCGCTTGGTAAAGCAGAGTATATCTCCACCCTAGATCTCACGAAAGGATATTGGCAGATACCTCTAGCGGAAGAATCCAAATGCAAAACTGCCTTCGCCACCCCTCTTGGTTTATACCAATTCGTCACTATGCCATTTGGGTTACATGGGGCTCCAGCCACGTTCCAAAGGTTAATGGACAAGGTACTACGACCCCATAGGGCATATGCCGTGGCCTACTTGGATGACATTGTCATCTATAGCAGACACTGGCAGTCTCATATAAAAAGGTTAAGGGCAGTCCTAACGTCCTTAAGAGAAGCAGGGCTCACTGCAAATCCAAAAAAATGTGCCCTGGGTAAATCCACTACAAAGTATTTGGGCTATGCCGTTGGGGGAGGGATAGTAAGGCCACTAGCTAGCAAGGTGGCCGCCATAAAGGAAGTCCCCACCCCACAGACAAAGACACAGGTCCGCTCCCTTTTGGGGTTAGCAGGGTATTACCGGCGGTTTATCCCCAATTTTTCAGAAATATCTGCACCTCTATTAGATCTGACAAAAAAGAGTGCCCCGACCCAAGTTAAATGGTCTTGGGAGTGCCAAGACGCCTTTGACATTGTAAAAAAGTGCCTGTCAGAGGGCCCCGCTCTTCGGAGCCCAGATTTTAAAGAGCCCTTCATCATCCAGACGGATGCCTCAGAGGTAGGACTGGGAGCAGTGCTGTCTCAGCAATTTGATAGTGTTGAACACCCCATACTGTTCATCAGCCGGAAGCTGTTCCCAAGGGAAGTGAGGTATTCCGTTATTGAGAAGGAGTGCCTCGCTGTAAAATGGGCAATTGAGGCCTTGAGACATTGTGTCACCGGAGTACACTTCACCCTGGTCACTGACCATGCGTCCTTGAAGTGGTTAAACAACATGAAGGACACAAATCCAAGGTTGACCAGGTGGTATATTGCACTCCAACCCTTCTCTTTTGATATTCAGCATAGACCTGGAAAGGACCATGGAAATGCTGATTTTTTGTCAAGGGAAGGAGTGGAGGGTCGGGCTTCAGCCGTGTGGGACACTAGCCACACACAAACAGGGGAGGTATGTGACAGAGTGAAGTCAACTCCTATCAGTTGCGCCTGGGAGACATATGTCTGAGTGCTTCATCCAGCACTCATAAGGGTTAACTCAGGTGGAAGTTAGGAAATCAGAACTCTTTAGCTGACACCTGAGAGCCAGCAAGGTAGATAAAGGATCATGTGACTGGCAGTAGCGCCAGAGAGAGAGAGAGAGAGAGAAGCACACTGCTGCGTGAGCCCTTAGCCAGAGGGATTTCACCAAAGACTACTTCAACTAAAGTAAGGATTATTCATTTGTTTACTGACTGCTTAAAGTACCCTTATGGTTTGGTTCTGGTTTAGCCAGCCAGCCTGCTAGATAGGTCTGCTTTGTTATTAGTCAGTTTTTCTCCCAAAGTGGAGCAGGATTTATTTTGTTAAAGGGAGAGTGTACCCGCATGTTATGTTACTGTGGAGAAATAAAGCCACTGAACGTTTTTATTTATCCTGAAACTATACGTGTGGACTGTTCCCTGACCTCGGCTACAGGCCGTCCTGCCACAGGGACCACTCACTTTCCATCTCTTAACCGCCTGTGATTACTTCAAAAAGATCAATGTGATAAAATTTACTGACGCAAATATCAGGGAATTTGAAATGTGGAAGAACAAGGAGCCCGGATCTGCTGACTGGTCTCACGCTGCATAAATAGTTTGTGAGCTGGAAGGAAAGAGGTAAAGTATATTTCAGAAAAATAATCATCTTCCAGGTCTCTAATTAGAGAAATTAGACCTCGAAGAAGCAGAAAAATGCAACTAAAGAACCTCAATGTTCAATATGAGGCACAAATGTGTTTAATATGTATCCAAATTATAGAAAGACAAGAAAGTCCTTTCTACAAACGCTACATGTTTGTTATCACATTTGAATTTGTGAAACCACTGACTAAAACATAATTCATTGAATAAAAGCCCAGGAACGGAAATAAATAAATTACTTACTACTATGGATATACAATGGGGTTTAGGTATAGCAGTCTCGTGCTATATTATAATCTCCTTGTAGCTCTTAGTTGCCAGATAGGAAGGGGCTCCCAATGACTAGTTGGCCACTTGGGTAACTAAAGGATTACCTTATTTAAAAGTTGCCAAACATCTATTTATTGAAATGTTATTCTAGGTACTGACTATTGAGATTAGAGAACATGTCAATAACTGATCCACGGATTTTCCATGGATCTTTTACCAAAATAGGATACGCACATGGAAATCTGAAGATGGATTGGGCACTAAAGTGCAGTGTGACAGTGGCGCTACCCAGCAGCTGGTTTAGATCCCAATACTAGATTGTCATGTGTAGCAGAGGTTCTGGCTTCTGAGCATCGGCAACCATCAAGATGTGTGTTTGTGTGTATTTATCAGTGTCGTGAGAGAGAGCGTGAGAGTGTGAGAGAGAGTGTCAGTGTGAGGATAGAGACTGTCAGTGTGGGAAGAGAGAGAGTGTGTCACTGTGTGTGGGTGTCATTGTAGGGAGATAGAGTGTCATTGTGAGTAGAGAGAGTGTCAGTATGTAGACAAAGAGTGTCAGTTTGGGGAGAGTGTGTCAGTGGGGTGGGTAAGAGAGTGTCAATGTGGAAGAGATGTGTGGGAGAGTGTCATTGTGGGGGCATAGAGTGTGTCAGTGGGTGGTGGAGTGTGTGTCAGTGCATGGGGAGAGAGTCTCAGTTTGGGGGAGTTTCAGTGTGGTGGAGAGATAGTGTCAGTGGGAGGGAGAGAGTGTCAATGGGGGGTGGAGAGTGTCAGTGGGGTGTCAGAGAGAGTGTCTGTGAGCGGAGAGAGAGTGTCAGTGGGGGGAGAGAGAGTGTCAGTGGGGAGGTGAGAGAAAGTATCAGTGTGGGAAGAGAGTGTCATTGTGGGTAGAGACAGTCAGTGTAGACAAAAAGTTTAAGATTTGGGAGAGAGTGTCAGTGGGAAGGGGGAGAGAGAAAGTGTCAGTGGGAAGGGAGAGAGAGAAAGTGTCAGAGGGGGGGAAAGATTGTTAGTGGAGGGAGAGAATGTCAGTAGGGGGAGAGAGTCAGTGGTGAGTTTGGAGAGAAAGTGATAGTAGGGGTGGAGAGAGTGTCAGTGGGGGGGAGTATCAGTTGAAGGGGAGAGTGAAGTGGGGGGGAAGATAGTATCAGTAGGGGGGAGATTGTGTCAGTATTCAGTAGGGGGGATATAGTGTCAGTTTTGGGGGCACGAGAGGGTAAGTAATGGGGAAGAGTCAGTGAAAGGATGAAAGAGTGTCAGGAGGGGGGGGGGGAGAGTGCCAGTGGGTAAGGAGGAGAGTCAGTGGGGAAGGTGTATGAGTGAGTGTCAGCTGGGGGGGGAGAGTTTCAGTGTTGGGGGGAGAGATTGTCCATGGGGAAGGGGGGAGAGATAGTGCCAGTTGGGAAGGGGGAGAGAGTGTGAGGTGTGGGTGTGAGAGGGTGTCAGTGGGGAGGAGAGTGTCTGTGGGGGATGGAGAGATTGTGTCAGTGGGGAGAGACAGAGTTTAAGTGGGGAAAGAGAGAGCATCAGTGGGGAAGGGGGAAGAGAAAGTGTCAATGGGGAAGTGGGATAGAGTGTCACTGTGGAAGAGGAGTGTGAGAGAGTGTCAGTGCGGGGGGAGAGAGTGTGTCAGTCTGTGGCAAAGTGAGTCTGTCAGTGCAGGGGAGAGAGCGTGTCAGTGGGAGGGGGGTAAAGAGTGTCAATATGTGGGTACAGTGTCATTAGGGGGTCAGAGAAAGTGTCCGTGTGGGGAACGGACAGAGTTTGTCAGTGGGGAGGTGAGAAAAAATGTCAGTGAGGAGGGAGGGAGCGAGTGTGCTAGTGGGGGGGGGTGAGGGGGGAGCAGAGAATGTCAGTGGGAAGGGGGAGAGGTAGAAAAGCACAAGACTGAAAGTTTGCGTAGGGTGCCGAATACCCCTGCAACTGTGTTTGTGTGTGTGTGTGTATGTGTATGGAGTTGTGTGTAAGATTTGCATGAGGTTTGTGTGGGTGTGTATGGGTGCGTGGGGTGCGAGTCATTTAAATATACTTCATATATCCCAGTATCTTAGGTGTTCTCCTTTTTGAGCACAGGTGTCTCTCCCTATGTTATTTAGATGGAGGTTTAAGGTTTATATATAGTGCTCAGGACGCTATTAACATTTTTATTTTGTATTTTCATTTTGTCAATCGTATTCAGTGCTTTATAGAGATGTAATGTATAGAAGAAGAAAATAATACAAATAAGGAAATCAGAATAATAGATGAAAAACTGAGATAATACAGTAGCTAATAAGGATAATTGAATTCCATTTCTTAAATACTCCTTAATTAGTGATTATGTAAATGCTGATAATTTTTAATGTTTCAACTCTTAATAAGAATACCTTATCTTTCTATTTTCTGTCACAGGGAAATAACTCAGTTTCTGTGTGGAAGGTGTAAACGATGTCAGGAATTGGTAAAACATGAGATTTTATTTAATTCCATTCTGCACTGCACTGACACAGATAGGGACATACTTACTGAGCAGTCTTCTGCTCATTTTGACTTTTTAATTCTCTTAGTCACTAGATGTTTTTTGGATTTTCTCACATTTCCCCCCCAAAATCCACACACGGATATGGTCGATATTAATCCCTGCAGATTCATCAAAAACTGCCATTGGTTACAGCCTGGGGATGAATTTGTAGAATTCAATCCGCAGATTGAGGATCGCTCTGAGGATTCTTAAGAATTGGATTCTACAAATCAGTCCCCAAGTTGCAGAATCTGCGGTGTGTATTGGTAATAATAATTAAAAGGTTTATACGTATGTTTACCCCCGCTTCAGCTTTACTATGGAACAATGAAACTGGTGCTGCAAAGGGCGTATAACTTAATACATAGTGGACAGACAGAGCCCCTGTAGATAGCACTCTGTTTCTGTATGAATTGGTGATTTATTTAAAATAACTTTATTAATTGACAATATCGTTAAAATATTGGGGTTTAAAACAATGATTAAATGATGCCAAGTGTGGCTAACTCTATGGATAGGTGTATCCAGAGGAGTATACAATGGTGTATTAATGCCCAGTGTTAGGGTATTTCACTGGCCCTAGTGTTCCTCTTATGGAGAGAATGGGCTAGAGTTCTTGTAATGAAAGTAGCGGCTGTGTGGACCACAGATGTAGTGCCCCAGTATTGAAATACTAGTAGGTGCACTAGTTGATTGGACCTGTACTTAGCTGCTTTTGGGCTGCAGCTAATGGTACATTATAGACTTGTGTATACAGATCTAGGTCTATGTGCACCTATTATGAGTTTTTAACACCAGCATGTGTGGGTGGTGGTATTTAAATACAAGTGTGTGATACTTAACACGTGTACATCCCAAGTGTGTAATAACAGGGCTAGGATAGACACTAGTATTAGTTTTGCAATACTGGTAAGTTAGTGGCACTGCTGTAAATTCTGTATATGCATATACCTAATTAACAGCTGAGTACTGCTCCTTTTAGGGTATTAATATCGGTCTATTATGGAAGACCTTTCCCTAGTTGGTGTAGTGCTCTTCATATGTGGTAATGGTCTGGCACTCCAGAGGTTAGTTGCTGGATTGGTTGCCGTTTTGCTCAATGTGTATACCCCTTTAAGCTAAATGCTGTGTTTGGGGATTAGCATTCAGGCTTCCTGTATTTATACTGTGATTTACTGCCAGATATTCTCTGTGCTTTACTGATGTGTGACTGCTAAGATCGTAGGATCTTGCAGCAGTCCATTACTGTGCACGGGCTGAGACACGCTGACTCTTTGAATCTCTCTGAGTCAGTGTACATGAACTTAGGCTCTGCTCGTGCACGTGGTCACGTGCTTGCCGACGCGCGCGTTTCGCGAGTGCCTTGTCAAGGCTAAGGTAATTAGAAGCCTAATTACCTTAGCCTTGACAAAGCACTCGCGAAACGCGCGCGTCGGCAAGCACGTGACCACGTGCACGAGCAGAGCCTAAATTCATGTACACTGACTCAGAGAGATTCAAAGAGTCAGCGTGTCTCAGCCCGTGCACAGTAATGGACTGCTGCAAGATCCTACGATCTTAGCAGTCACACATCAGTAAAGCACAGAGAATATCTGGCAGTAAATCACAGTATAAATGCAGGAAGCCTGAATGCTAATCCCCAAACACAGCATTTAGCTTAAAGGGGTATACACATTGAGCAAAACGGCAACCAATCCAGCAACTAACCTCTGGAGTGCCAGACCATTACCACATATGAAGAGCACTACACCAACTAGGGAAAGGTCTTCCATAATAGACCGATATTAATACCCTAAAAGGAGCAGTACTCAGCTGTTAATTAGGTATATGCATATACAGAATTTACAGCAGTGCCACTAACTTACCAGTATTGCAAAACTAATACTAGTGTCTATCCTAGCCCTGTTATTACACACTTGGGATGTACACGTGTTAAGTATCACACACTTGTATTTAAATACCACCACCCACACATGCTGGTGTTAAAAACTCATAATAGGTGCACATAGACCTAGATCTGTATACACAAGTCTATAATGTACCATTAGCTGCAGCCCAAAAGCAGCTAAGTACAGGTCCAATCAACTAGTGCACCTACTAGTATTTCAATACTGGGGCACTACATCTGTGGTCCACACAGCCGCTACTTTCATTACAAGAACTCTAGCCCATTCTCTCCATATGAGGAACACTAGGGCCAGTGAAATACCCTAACACTGGGCATTAATACACCATTGTATACTCCTCTGGATACACCTATCCATAGAGTTAGCCACACTTGGCATCATTTAATCATTGTTTTAAACCCCAATATTTTAACGATATTGTCAATTAATAAAGTTATTTTAAATAAATCACCAATTCATACAGAAACAGAGTGCTATCTACAGGGGCTCTGTCTGTCCACTATGTATTAAATAATAATTAAAAGTCTGCAAAAAGTGAATTGCCATTTTTGAGATTGATCCACTGACATCTGCGGAACAAAGGAACCGGATGATCCGCTGTGGATCCAAATCCGACCCCAAAAATATTCGTCCAGAACGACATTTAATACGTTAAGGAAAAGACAAACTATATACAGTATAATCAGGAGTCGGCAGAACCAAACTCAACTCTCTAGCGCTGAGCAAATAATGGGTATATATTTGATGAAATATAATCTTCCAAAATTGTAAAAAGATGAGTTGAAGACCCCAAATACTAAAATAAAACTGAAATTATAAGAAGTTATCAAGGCTTTAAAATCCTTGAAGAACCCAGAACCTAATGGCTTATCAAATTTTTACAACAACAATTACAATAGTATCCCATCCCCAATCTTTACAGAACTTTTTAATACATTTTTGGAGGGAGAGCAGATCCCGAAACAGATGACGGGAGCGAGCACTATGATACTCCATAACGATGGAAAAGACCCAATTAGATGTGGCAGGCACAGGCTGATTTCCCTGCTAAACACAAATCTTATGATCTATAGCAGGGGTGCGCAACCTGGGGCGCGTGGCAGTTATAGAGGTCCCGTGCTCTCCCCCAGGTATTGAAATTAAATGCCGGGGGACCGCGCAAGGCCTCTATAACACACTTCCCTTCCCATCCAGCAATGTGTCGTCCTAGAAACCCGACGTCAAATGATGCTGTGAGGTCACGTGACGTCACATTACCATGGCAGCGTGACATCACATGACCCTGAACGTCATTTGACACCGGGTCCGATCAGGGGTGGCGCGAGTTGCAGAGGAGAAATCCAATCCTTCCACATCTAGATGAAATCCAATCCTTCCACATCTAAAACACAATGAGCAGGTGGGGATTATCAGCGAGGGCCAGGTGTAGAATAACATTAGGAAAATTATAAATATTCTAGATTATGTCAACCACACTAGACTCAAAGCAATTCTTCTAAGCCTAGATTCAGAAAAGGCATTCAAAAGGATCAAATGGAGATTCCTAAATAAGAGTCTGTTTTTTTTATGAAGAGACTGGAAGCATTCGACTTTGAAGAGTCAAACCTCAGGGGGGTATAAGCTCTTTCCAAAAATCCCAAAGCAATCTTTAAACTCCCTGTGGGTGATTTTAATCAAATAAAAATCACTAATGGGACAATGGAGGGCTGTCCTCGTTGGCCCCAGTTGTTTACAAGAGAGCAACATGCAGCCAGAATTAGAGAGAGTCCAATATTCAAGGTATTAAGATCGAGACGAGACATATAACCTGCCACTGTTTGTGGATTATATCATTTTGACTATTTCTCACAAATTCACATTACCTGGGGGACACAGAACTTGAACCCAACTTCCAGTGCTGGGCGGCAGGGCCCCCTGCACTCTCAGGCCCCCCTCACATTGTAGGGTTTAGCAGCATGGTGGTTTTGCCACTGCACCGGAGACAAATTACAGTACATGCCGGCATTTGGGAATGAGGCTTTATGGTTGGGTAGACGTAGAATCCACATTTATTTCCAATTTCACAAAGGCCTTATCTGTGCTTAGAAAAGGATTTAAAAAAAATCTCTGCTACAATTTAATGGGGAGGTGATAACGTTTACATTTTAGATATGGATTTTTAGTTGAATCAAACATGTTCTCAATCCCATCCGGACTTCTTCCCTTATTTCACAACTCAATGTTCCCCTCGGGGTACAGCACAATTAAGTACAATGATTGGAAAAAGAGGAATATTCTTGATAGTGGGAACGTGCTATCTAAGGGAAAATGATAAAAATGTGGGGCGTTAATCTAGAAATATTCCCTTTCAATACTGTATTAGTTATTTTTAAATTAGAAATGTCACAATCTGCAGTTTTGGGGGCCTATGTAGAAATAAGAGATACCAGAAAGGTCTAATAATGATGCGATATGAGGAGTTAGTCCCCTTTGGAGACCGTCCAAGCCACAGATATATAAGAAAACTGATTTCCAAAGCGATATTTCAAATGAGTAAATCTGGGAGAATGCATTTAAGGCCTCTATATGTACCACAGCTAGGGAGAACATATACAGTACAAAGTAATATTCAGATGGTACCTCATGCCCAAAAGATTAAGCCAGATATATCCACATGCCATGGGTCAGTGCTGGAGGAACTGTGGCCAGATATTGGACAAGGCCCATACGAGGGGGTTCTGTCCACAGGTACAGAGATACTGGGTTAAATTAATCTCCCATATTCTAATGGCATCCAGATGCTATATTTCAGCGGCATGGAAGAATACATTGTTACTTTTCCAAAGGGCGGCCATACAGAGAATCAATGAAGTGCGGCTAATGGAAAAACTCATACGGTTAAGAATTTCCATAAGGTTTGGGACCCCTGGGTCAATAGATGAAAAATACCAAGAGGCTTTAGCCTCATACAGTAGTTCTGCTGGGTACACACTGGTTGTGAAACAGGGGACACAGGATTTGGCCGGATTGTTAAAAACCTTGCATTGGTCATTCACCGTGTTATCCTAATGTTATATTATTAATGTTTTACAACAGGATATCTGTTAGGTGGGGGTTACCCCTATCCTCCCCCCTCCCTTCTGTTTTTTGGTTTCCTTTCAACTCATTCCTGAAGACTTCATTAAAAAAGGTAAAAAAAATAATAGATTATATTAATGTGTAATATATTATTTTGCTTTACAATAAGGTGTGTACTAGTAATATTACTTTCATGATAAAAATAATAATAATAATAATAATAATAATAATAATAATAACCATGACTAAAGTACTATAGGTAAAAGTTTGCAGCGGGAACAATATAGGAACTGCTAGAGGTATATTATACAAGGTTGGAGAATGGCAAACATAGGGTGTTCTTTATACAGTAATAAGCCCATCAGACATGGTATAAGGGCTGCACAGTACTGCAAATATCTTTGTCCTAAGCAAGAAAACCCTCTCAAATGTTTCACCATTCCACAATCTACTTTAAAAAAAAATCATAAGAACTGTTTGTCCTCCTTGGGGGAGTAGGTACTGGTTCTGTTGAAATGGACCACACACTATGAAAAATTAGGACCTGTTATAAAACATTAATTGAACATTTCAGTATTTATGGTAGGACAGATTACCGATGCAAACAAATATGGCAAAATGAAGAATAAGTAAAGTTACAAACAATTCACAAAGTCAACAGTTATTATAAATTAATTGTGCTAATAATGTTTTAATTAAAGTTTTAAGAGCCAGTCCCTTCTTTTACAATTTCACCCGTAAAGAAAGGTATTTAATCTAGCACAACGAAAAGATTACACCAAGCACATATCCCTTTTGCCCCTCTAAGGATTATAAAGGAGCATTAATCTGTCCTGCCCCCCAACATTACATGCATGGATTAACTAAAGAACCATCAGATTCAGCCAATATTGATAAGCAATATAATAAACTCTGAAATATAATGAGAAATTCTGGTCACACAGTAACATGTCATCACAGCATCTTCTAACGCAGCGGTGCGCAAACTCCCTGCGCCCCCTTACCTCCTGCCTCCTCGGTCGTGCCCCACCTCACCTCTAATGATGCGTCAAATTACGCTATTGGGTCTTGTGACATCACACCACGTGGGTGGGGGAGTGGGGGGAGTGAATGGACTGGGCGCTTCCTAAACAATATAGTAATCAGTGTGATAAGTGACACACCTTAAGTACACTCAATAAACCTATCACCATATATTGTTAAGTAAAATAAAAAACAGTGTACAGCAGCAGCTCAACTTCCTTTGGTGGGATCGTTCCTAATCCCAGGTTGTGAAGTATTCTTTTCTTGGGGTTGAGGAGGAGCGCTGGATCTCGTGATATGTGAAAAAATATAAAAATATATATAGTGCAGATGGTATTTCACTGCTTTAAACAATGTGTAACATAAGAAATGAACTCACAAAAATCGTATAAAATCACTGCATGTCAGAGATCCTTCTCTCTCTGACTGGAGCCCTTTGTGTAACTGGAGTCTGTATCCTCTCAGTGAAGTGGATGATATGAAAAATAAAGAAAGCCACAAATAGTGCAAATAGTATGGACTATACAAATGTATTGTGCACAGGTAATCAGGAAACTCACATTTTCCAATATAAAGTGGTGTGGTGGAGAGAACCGCCGATAGAAGCAGGCTGCTGTTCGGTGCTTCACTTTCCCCTCACAGTGTAGTTCAATGCCAGTCTATGCCGTCGCGTCACTTCCGGTTTCGCGTCACGGGTGAAGGCGGGAAGCCAGAATGGGAGTGATCTCAGCAGTGGTTTGCCAGTCCTTCCAGGCGCAGAATCTCTCAGAACTCTTACTCTACGCGTTTTGCAACAGCTTCGTCAGGAGTTCCTGACGAAGCTGTTGCGAAACGCATAGAGTAAGAGTTCTGAGAGATTCTGCGCCTGGAAGGACTGGCAAACCACTGCTGAGATCACTCCCATTCTGGCTTCCCGCCCTCACCCGTGACGCGAAACCGGAAGTGACGCGACGGCATAGACTGGCATTGAACTACACTGTGAGGGGAAAGTGAAGCACCGAACAGCAGCCTGCTTCTATCGGCGGTTCTCTCCACCACACCACTTTATATTGGAAAATGTGAGTTTCCTGATTACCTGTGCACAATACATTTGTATAGTCCATACTATTTGCACTATTTGTGGCTTTCTTTATTTTTCATATCATCCACTTCACTGAGAGGATACAGACTCCAGTTACACAAAGGGCTCCAGTCAGAGAGAGAAGGATCTCTGACATGCAGTGATTTTATACGATTTTTGTGAGTTCATTTCTTATGTTACACATTGTTTAAAGCAGTGAAATACCATCTGCACTATATATATTTTTATATTTTTTCACATATCACACCACGTGACCCGCGGTGTCATTTGATGTCACGTCTCCATGGCAACGGGCATCATTTGACGCCACATTGCCATGGAGACGCGTGGATGAGAAGCCAGTAAGTAAATTTACAGAGGCCTTCCGCTCGTTTTGTAGTCTCCTGGCTCTATCTATGTAGACCTAATATTGGTTATTTACCAACAGTCAGTGAGTTAGCTTTCCTGCTTTATATGACGTGTCTATTTGCAGCTTGTTGCTGAGTAACTCACTGGTAAAAATGCTGTGAATACCAGCTTCATTATGTTGTGAATTATTTTTCTCCATTACCACATTACCAGCTGCACTAGCAAAACTATGGGATGGTAACATACCATTAATTATCAATCCTAAGTGCCTTGTGGTTAATATGTTTAAGCAGGTCTGCTGAATGCTTATTATATAATTACTCACTGAGTGCTTACATTTATATACATTTATTTTGGTCTCATAGGTGCTTCAGAGGGGTGTATACCCTTACTATCAGCATCCTCTGTCTTTCAATCTCAACCACAATAAGCTGTTTGGGATTATTCCAACATATACTCATGGACACGGATGCTCAGTATTGTTAATTTAATTTATTTTTAATTCACATTACACAACGTTTTGGTAACATATGTTTTAAGGAAATATATTAAAAGTTAAATTTTATACAATGTAGGAGTGCAGTATAGTGAATTCTTTTAGGAGGCACATTCATTTTGTGCTCTCCTTCCCCCCCCTTTCTCTGATTCACTTTTCAGTTCACAGTTTGCACCCACATTTTTGATTACCATAATTATTCACTTATTACTTTTTCAATTGGTGTGGTTTTGTGATCACTCCCTAACCTCCGTGTTTTCTCTAAGCACTCTCACTCTAACACACTTAAGTCTCTATTGTAGTGCGCAGTGCTGGTAATTTAGCAAGGAAGCTGGATATTTAATCCGTTGGCCACCCACTTGTGAACATTTATATACTCCTACTACTTGGTCTCACCGTTGCTCCAGAGGGGTTAATACCCTGACTCTTAGCATCCTCTGTCCTCTATATCCCACCAACATTAAGTGGTCAACTGGGATAGTATGACTTTATAATTGACGACACGGATGCCTGATAGCGTTGATTTAATATAATTTTAATTCACATTACACATTACTTTGGTAATATATGTTTTAAGTAAATTTATTAAAAGTTAACTTTTATACCTGGTGGTGTGAATTTAAGTGAATTCTTTTAGGGGGCACATCCAATTTGTGTTTCCCCTTCACCTTTTCTGATTCACTTTTCAGTTCACAGTTTGCACCCATCATTTGATTACCTTATTTATGTACATAAACACTTTATTCAATTAGTATGGTCCTGTGATCACTCCCTATCCTTCTGTTGTCTCTCTTAGCAAGGCCTCTGTAACTGCCGCGTGGCCCGCGCCTCCCCCCCCCAATAAAGTCTTGCGCCCCCCAGTTTGAGCACCACTGTTCTAACCTGATGAGGAATTACCTAACATGGATGAGCTATATTATGATATTCACATGGTAAAAGGTAACTATGTGATAAAATATATCCAGGATTGATAGCAGGACTGTTCAATGATCTTTGATCATAATATTGTCTCGCTGTACAAAACATGATGTGGATATGGGCACAAGGGATATTTAAGACAACTGCTTAAAATGTGTCTTCATGCAAGTTTTCCATTGTGGGTTTCTCTGTTTACAAAAGACACATTTTACAAATAATAAGCATAGAGATTGATTAAATCTTTTCATACTGCACATAAGGTTCATACACAAATGTTTCCAATACCGGTAGATACTTTATGTACTATTACAATAATGATAACTCTTAATAGCTCATTCATTGAAGGAGATCTACTATCTGCATGGATCTATAATATTGCTACCCTGACCAAGTTACCAGGTTCTTTATACTATCTATATCCCTAGAGAGATGTCCTCACCGGGGAGGAGGGAGAACCAGCGGGCACTGCTGAGCAGAAAAAATAGCGAAGGCTGGACTGTGCTGGAAAATACTTTATTGTAGCATGGATTAAAAAAGAGAGAAGGGATAACACCCCCCGCAACTCTTACGCATTTCACCCACTCAGGGTGGGTGAAACGCGTAAGAGTTGCGGGGGGTGTTATCCCTTCTCTCTTTTTTAATTCATACTACAATAAAGTATTTTCCAGCACAGTCCAGCCTTCGCTATTTTTTCTGCTCAGCAGTGCCCGCTGGTTCTCCCTCCTCCCTGGTGAGGACATCTCTCTTGCAATTTCACAACAGCCTGGAGCACGCAAAGCAAAGAAAAAGAAGAAATAAAACGGAGTAATTTAAAGACACAGTGAGTAACTCATTATCACTATTTCAAATGTTGGAGCTTCCCCAGGTGACATGGTTGATATAGAAGCGGGACTTATGTATGGGGTCTGGGTGGGTTTTAGGACTTCCCCTAGACAACCCTTCACAGTCGCCGCCAGACCACATCCCTATTAGGGGTTATTTATTACTCAGCTCCTTTACTCCTTTACTCCTTTCCTCATCCAGATAAGCAGCAATTACATCATTCATGTGGACTTACATGCTCTGCAG
Source organism: Ascaphus truei (assembly GCF_040206685.1). Taxonomy (NCBI): domain Eukaryota; kingdom Metazoa; phylum Chordata; class Amphibia; order Anura; family Ascaphidae; genus Ascaphus; species Ascaphus truei. The sequence goes on along the minus strand of NC_134488.1, from coordinate 40,244,748 downwards.
CACTGGTTAATTGAGGAGGTCGTGCACCTCAATGTTCCCTCTACTATCTATATCCCTATATTACTGGTACCCTTATCAAGCTATCAGGTATATTATCTATATATGCCTATATTATTGCTCCCCTGACCAAGTTACCAGGTATACTATCTATATATCTCTATATTACTACTACCCTGACCAAGTTACCAGGTATACTATCTATATATCTCTATATTACTGCTACCAGGACCAAGTTATCAGGTATACTATCTATCTGATATAACGTTTGTGCAAGGGAAAGAGAAAGGAAGGTGGACCGGGCGCTTCCAAAAAACGTGAATAAGAAAACTGTGTATGTGAAAACTCTGTTAAGACACAAATGTGAAACACCTAAAAACAATTAGTAACCTTCACCGGCCAGTGACAATAAGTAAATACAAAATGTATACAAATGGTGATATGCAGCTCAACTTCCTCAAAAGGGACTGTTCCAGGTCCCAAGATGGTATGCAACTTTTCTTCTTGGAGAGAAGGAGCGCAAGATAGCTCGATAAATATGTGAATAAAAAGAAAAAGGCAATATATAAGTGCAGACTGCACTTCCGCCCTCACCTGTGATGCAATCCCGGAAGTGATGTATGCGGAACTTAGACTGTGGGATCGTGAGACGCGAGTGAAGTGCCAGGGAGCTGTATACCAACGGGGCCCTACCTCATCCAGTTATTCTCACCAATGCCTGTTATTTTCTTTGAAAATGTGAGTTGAACTGCTCTTGTATTCTGTATTCATTACATGTTTGGTCAAATAGTATGCACTATTGTGGCTTTCCTTTTTTTCATGCTATATACCATTTGAGGGGTATCCTGAGAATTTTCTATTCAACCATCAAAGGGCTCCAGTCAGAGAGAGAAGGATCTCTGACATGCTTATATATACTAGAAGTTTTGTGAGTGCAACTACCTAAGGCTTTACAATTGACTATTATAATTAATTACACTCTGCACTATATTTGACTTTTTCTTTTTATTCACATATTTATCGAGCTATCGTGCGCTCCTCCTCTCCAAGAAGAAAAGTTACATACTATCTATTTGTCTCTGTCTTATTCCTACTCTGACCAAGACGTATTGTATTGCATTTTTTTTTATATAGCGCCAAAAGTGTACTCAGAGCTTCACAAAGAAATATAGTACAGGGAATTATAATAATACAATAAGTGAATACACACCACAAAGTCCACAAAGCCGGTTCTGGATTGCTCAGTTCATACTCATCGGTAGCAGGGCCAGGGTTGGAGTGGCCAGGGTAATCCTTTGACACGCCAGGGTCAGGGTTGGAGACGGTAGAATAATCGATATCCAGGCTTGCGTTCGACAACAGCAAGTCAGGAGCACACCGCTTCAGCGTAGCAGCTGAAGCGCGGGTATGGCCTCTGCGCGAGGAGCGGGAGCGGCCCATGATAAGGGGAGAATGCAGATCTTGGGAACAAGGATAGGCTTGCACTGAAGGACCAGTGCTTCAGCACAGGATCCAGGTAGAAGACCTCTGTCTGGGGTGAACTCAGCTGGTGTCTGGAACAAGGTAAAGCTGGTACTGGGGCCCAGCACTTTAGCACAGAAAACAGGAAGCAGACCTCTACCTAGGGTTCAGCAGGTCTCCGCAACAAGGCAAGACTAGCACTGGAGATACTGTACAGTGCTTCAGTACAGGAACAAAAATGCAGACCTCTGCCTGGGGTGAATGCAGGAAGTCTCAAGAACAAAGCAAGGCTAAGGCAAATAGCTTGTGGCAAACACAGATACATCATAGTCAAACTAGGGTTATCAACAGCAACTTCCTAGGGGAGGGGCTGACTATATTGTAAAGCGAATAGGTGCAGAGCTGCAGTGATTGCAAGCACAGGTGAGTGCTTGCAAATCCAAGGGAAGGTCTGTTTTGAAAGCTCACCAACTCTGCAAGAGTGAGCTCCAGCCAAAACCAAGAATAGATTCCTTACAGCACCCTCCTCCCCACCTTTTAGGTAGAACTCCGGGCGAACACGTTCACTCAAAGATCTGGGGACATAGAATTGTTCCTGAATTTTCTTAGGTGGGATGTAGACCCGTAATCCAGCAGTTTCAATGGCGATTACCATTTTTAGACATGAGAGTAGTGGTACTGCGATTCTTGACGCGCAGAAAGCATCATAAAATGATTTGGAAATCCAGAGCAATAACAGGAGAGTCCAGAAGAGGGATGTCCGAGAGACACAAGACAGGTGCCCGGTAGTCAGCGCTAGTCCCAGAGTAGTAGACAAGACAGAGTGATTGTTGGTCAGTTTTGGTAGAGGAATATCCTGGAAGAGCAATTGCATAGCTCAAATGGGCACGTAGAAGTTTGTGAGAAGCTATTACTCCCAAGGAGAGCTGGACAGTGGTTAGCAAGGGTAGAGGGTGGGTGGGTTCACTGAAAGATACTGATATAATTCTTTTGATACAGCCAAGGTCCGTTATCACAAACAAGTCGAGTGTGACAGTAGTAGAGTTTATGTAATTTCTGCCGTGGCACTGGCAAACAGTAGGAGGCCAGCATTCCTGGGCATCTGAGGTTTAGGGAGCATCAGGTCCGAAGTCTGGACATCTGGGAAGGGTGCAGTAGGCACCAAAGAACAAGCAGAGAAAACCATGCCCGTGTCCACCGTGGGAGCACAAGAAACAGGAATGGACACCACAGGCAAGAAGTCCAACAGGGGTGTTTCAATCTTTGGCGAGGGCAACATGAATTCCAGAGGAAACACTTCAGGCACCACATGGGGCTCTGCTAGTAAAGTGATAAAGCTTGGATCTATACGGACTTTATCCGGTACAGCAGGAAGCAAGGTGAGCGGTATACCTGACTTAGAAACAGAAGACTTGGATTTAGAACTGGATACTTCAAGCACAGAGGAAGGATCAGGACAATACGAACTTGACTGAGGAGTGGAAGTCCCAGAGTTAGAGGCTTCACGTGATACTGTAGGAGAGACAGTACTGAATACCTCTGTTTTGAACACAGGGTGCTCTGAAGTACTAGATACATTAGGTACTAGCGAAACCTCACTGGAAGGTAAGCCTGAGTTTGCGGCAGAAGTAGAGCAATCTGTAGTAGGTACCCCAAATATTGTGCTAGAATCATAGATGTATAACTCAGTTTTGAACACTGGGCCCTTTGAATCTGTAGGAGAAACAGGTACTACAGAAGGTTCCAAGAGAGATAACCCTGAGTTCGTAGTAGCAGCATGCAGTCCGAAACGGATACCTCAAATACTGTGGGAGAGTCAGTGAGAGACAGTATTGTCTGAGGAGTGGGAATCCTGGATTCAGAGGTTGCATGGGGTACTATGGGGAAAATAGGGAGGGAGGGGTGATGCTTTGCTGTTGGAATCTTAGGATCATCCATGGTTATAACAGGACCTGCAGAACAGTCAGTGAGGGTTACAGTTGTGCCAGGCTTTATTTTCAAGCGGCGTACGCTGAGCCGCTCAGAAAACCTCAGCCAGCCACGCTCTGTTTTCCAACCGTTTAGAAATGTACTCTTTTTTCGATCGGCTTTCGATCGTTTTTCTATTGTGCGCTAAAATTGCATTTTAGTGTTGTCTGCAACACTGTCAAGAAACTCAAGTGGGAGATCGCGAGCTGTTGTTTTAAAAGTGTAATAGCAATTCAACCTACAGCCGTCAATTTCTGCAAGTAAATTTGAAGATTTATATTTGAAGCAGAGATGAATTAACGTTCCGAGTTCATACTGTATAAAGTATTATGAAGCTCCTTAGCCATACACATAAAATATATGAGGTCACATACTGTACTGTATACAGGATACCAAAGGGAAAAGAATTACAGTATTACAAAAATATAACGTTGCGTCTTATTCCGAATATAAAATATTTTTTCCCGTTTATGCAGATTGGAACCTTGTCGAAACGCATATTGTCTGCGTGTCATCACATTTCTATATGTATTATTTATTAATCAATACTTTTGCTAGGCTTGCTCTTCTTTTCATACTGTTTTTATTTTATGCGCATGCGTGTATGTCTCATTGGAACTTTGTAGAAACGCATTTGCGTGTTCTCACATTTCTTCGCATGCGTGTATGTCTTATTGGAACCTTGTTGAAACCTTGTATGATCACATTTAGGCGCATGCGTGTATGACTTCTCATTCAATTTGAATTTAAAGTCTGAAAAAAAAAATTGTTTCTAGACATGGGCCTGCATAACAATTATTGATATTCTGAGAATCAATCACTACTGTATATTTTTAATTCTACTGCTGCGGCAGCTTTTATTCTAACAAATCACCGTTTTTTCCCTGGCTTGTTCCTGGAATGCGACGTTCTTCACCTGGCGCATGCCGCGTTCATTTTGCATTCCCAGCCACAAGTCATGCCCGGCTGACGCGCGTTTGATGCGTTTATTGATAATGGTTCGGATTTAATAGGCTGCAATGCTTCGCGTGTCCGCCAGAGGGCAGATATTCATGAATTGTAATACGCATGCGCTTCAGTAATGTGTCGGCTTGCAGATGTTTGGTTTAGAAAAGATACTGTACCACAGTGTGCCATTGTAACTTGGCCTTGAGACTGAAGGAAGAGGTTGCAAAAATGTATCAATTTAGGCTTTTCATATTAAAGAAAGACAAAGATCAGTTTCGGTTACAGTATTCTCCAGAGACCCGCCCGCCATGAGTGTTCAAGTGCAGCCCGCTTTCCAAAAACCCGACAAAAGTTACGCGTATTTGATATGTGTCGCGATTAATGCAACAGAGGATAAGATGGCAACAGTTGTTCAAATTTATCAGTATTTTATCGAAAACTATGACTTTTACAAATTTTCGCCAACTCCTCATACGTGGAAGCGTGCAGTAAGGAAAAGGTTATGTAGCGATCCCTGTTTTCATCGTATTGAGCCACAATTTGTTGGAGGGTATTGGTGTGTATCATCGGATTTTTCCGGTATCTATGATCATGAAGGAGGCAAAAGGCGAAGGGTCATGTTAAACCAACTAATAAACGACAGTCGCTGCCAAGCAATGCACCAGCACCGGCTTCCAATGACGGTACCGCCGTCAGTGACAACCCTGAGCCTGAGCCTGAGGCTGAGCCGGATTTCGCGTGCAGTTTTGATGAAGCTTGCATGTACCTAAGCAATTTCCAGCCTCACCAGCTGACTACAGGTGGACTAGTCCCGCTGCAAACTATCGACGTGGATGATCAAGAAAGCTGGACTGGTAGTGTACCGGCGCCGGTTCCAGCTGAATGGGAAATACTATGGTGAGTATTGTTACTGTATAAATATCGGTGCGATTCCAAAGTCAAGCGATTCTCCTGTAAGCGATATCATTGGCTCAGCGGCTTCTACAGTACTGTACTGCAGATACTGAACAATTGGTGGAATGCTAGGCGCATGCGCATTGTAACAGGAAAAAATTATTGGTGGAGCTGGCTGGATACTTCTTTAAGGGGTGACCATTACTGTACATTAAAACTTTTCTTTTTGTTATTCCTCAGAATAGAAAACGGCTAATGGGGGGATTTCGATGGATAATATCGCGTTGTGTGACAATGCCTGCACATTGCTGAATCGGATTTAAAACCCCACGTCTACAGTTTTTTTGCCCTTATTCCGTCCGTACAGTATACTGTGTACTGTGTAATAAACCCGAAAAAATAAAACTATGCATTTATTCTACATGTACAGTATCATTTACATTATGTGTGTTCTACAGTATACAGTGCCAGGTTCCTAACATACAGTACAGTATATCTACAGTACAGTTCTGTATCTACTGTAATAATGTTGTTATTTCTGTTGATTTATATTACAACATAGTTTGTATATTTATATTTATAGTACAACAGTATACATTTTTTGTATATTTCTATTTAGCGTACAACGGTATGTATAGGATGTATATTTATATTTATATTACAACAGTATATATATTTTGTATATGTATATTTATAGTACAACAGTATATATATTTTGTATATTTATATTAATTGTACAACAGTATACATTTTTTCTATATTTCTATTTATCGTACAATGGTATATATAGGATGTATATTTATATTTATATTACAACAGTATATATATTTTGTATATGTATATTTATAGTACAACAGTATATATATTTTGTATATTTATATTAATTGTACAACAGTATACATTTTGTCTATATTTCTATTTATCGTACAACGGTATACATAGGATGTATATTTATATTTATATTACAACATTATATTTATATACATTTTATATTGCTGCATAATAATAAAACAATATATTTTCTTTACATTGTAGGGAGACAACTCTTCTGGTGGACAAAATAAGTGAGGAGAATGATGAGAGGAGTGCATTAAGGGTTAAAAACACTCTGCAGGAAAAGCACAATCTGACTGTATTCGAGAGCAGCATAAAGAAGATGAGACGCAGCATTGGATGGAAATATGGACGTGTGAGGTTAGTACTGGACAGTACAGGAGGTAAAAGTGTTGTTTAGCAAACTGTACTGTACTGTGCCGCTAATTTTTTTTATTCCTTGTCATTATATGATATGGGATGCAAACAAAATCAAAAGAGTGGTACAGGCCCAGGCATGGATCGACAGTGGGGAGACTTTCCAGGATTGCATCTTCACTGATGAGTCTACTGTGTCGCTGGAGAGATTTGCATCCACAAAAAAGGCCGCATATCTTTGAAGCCGCGGCCAAAACACCCTGTGAAGCTGCTGCATGTGTGGGGTGCCATCTCTAGGCGTGGACCGGGTTGCATTGTCATCTTTGAAGGTAAAATTTATCAAATATAATGTTGCCTAATGCACTGTACTTTACTAGTGTTGCCTTACTGTATGCACTGTACTGTACTATTGTGCAGTTTTTTGAGCACTTTTCTTTTCTTGCTATAGGAATCATGAATAAAGCTTTCTTTCAAGACAACATTGTGCAATACATCACACGCGAGTTCCCCAATGGTCACCGCTTCTACCAGGACAACGATCCGAAGCACACCGCGTCAACGGCGCATATCCTTGAGTGCGGCATCAACTGGGTGAAGACGCCAGTGGAGTAAGTGCAGTAGACCGTGTCCCATTTTTGTTCCCCATTGTTTTTAGCTCTTAAACCAATTGTCCTTTTTTTCCAATGACAGATCGCCAGACTTCAATCCGATCGAAATGGTCTGGCATCAGCTGAAGGACCATATCCGGAAAGTGGCAAAACCCTCCAAAAAGGATGAGTTGTTGAAAGGCATAATGAGTTTTTGGAACGATGTACTCACCGTGTAACGCTGCAATAAATATATAGACCATATTGCCACTGTGTTGCCCATTGTCATCGCGCGTAATGGGCAAGCATCAGGAAAGTAGTACTGTGCTGTAGTATTGTAAGTACAGTATGATACAGGTAAGTATGGCACAGAATTTTTCTTTCCAGATAGTCAGAGTATACAGTAGTTAGTTTTTTCTTAACAGAGAGAGCAGCACCAGCCATCAGGTTACAGTACATAGAATTTAACAGCAGTCAGAGTATACAGTAGTTCCAGTATACAGTAGACAAGTTTGACAGAACTACAGTAACTGCCTACTAACTGCTCAATTTTTTTCTTTCCAGAGAAAGCAGCACCAGCCACCTACATTAGTTCTACACATCACACAATGCCATAATACAGTACGCACATACTGTACAGTACAGTACAGTAACTGCACTAATTTTTTGTTTTCTTGTCATTTCAGTAAAAAAGGGTGGCCTGGGGGGAGTTGGGTTTTTGTGTCCAGTCAAATCTGTTTGTTCAGTAAAATGTACAGTATATAAACAGCAGTAATGATGTACACAAAACCTCTCCTCTCTCAATGAACTACTGTACTGTAGACAGAATGAGGAAAAGATAAAGACGGAAAAAATAATATTACTATACAGTATATACAGTATACAGAAAATATATTATACAGTACATGACAGTATATATTATTAAATAATATTCTTATAAATGTGCATTATTCATGTTTCCCCATGTTTTACAAATGTTTTCTAAATGGTTATCCAATTTCCATCTGCACAAAAGAACTTAAAAAAAACTGCATTATGTATTATTCATGATTATTTTTATATTTTTATTTTTTGGGTCCTGACAAAATAAAATAAATATTTATTCACTTTCCTGCAAATCATAATCATTGACAAAAACCACACCCCGCCCCCCGACAGTATAAGAATGAATGACAAAACAACATGAATTAGTTAATGGTTTATTTACTCTCAATTCTCACAGTGCTGTGCACATCAGATTTACATTTCAAATTCGTGAGGGGATTTTCCAAAGCATCACCGTTAACAAAGCAAGCCTCTAAGGGTTGGGGTGGGGGGGGGGGGGTGGTGTGATTACACGCAGGCGCACTGAGTCTTTGTAGCTCGGCTATTGGCGGATTAAGAACACAATGGCAAAATGCAGAAGATTAACGACTCTGTGGAGAGAGGGGGTTGGTAGGGTAGGGTGACTCATGCGCTTTAAGCAGCAAGCTCCCATCTGTAAAAGGATTAGAGTATACGCAGGTGCAGTCAGCCGATTGACGCTTGGCTAGGGACGGATTAAAAACACAATGACTAAAGTAACTGCAGAAAATGAATGACGCTGGAGGTGTGTGGCTGAAATAGTTAACAGTACTGTAATTTCAAAAGGCAGTTCATCATAATAATTTGATGAATAAACCCCAAATACAACCCCCAAATACAGTACATAAAAAGCAAGTCACTTTAACTCCCTGTGCCTCAGGCACCAAAAACAAACAGTTGATTTTCTATATATATATATATATATATATAATTAATTAATATTCATATAAATGTCCATTTTTCATGTATCTCCATGTTTTACAAATGTTTTGTAAATGTTTCTCCGATTTCAATCTGCCAGAAGAATTTAATAAAGGCTGCAGTATGTATTATTCATGATTATTTTTATCTTTGTATTTTTTTTATCCCTGATGAAATATAATAAATATTTATTCACATTCCTGGTTATCATAATCATTGACAACAACCACACCCCCCCCCCCTCCCGACAGTATATTGTAAGAATGAATGAAAAAACAACATGAATCAGTTAATGGTTTTTTTACTCTCAATTCTCACAATGCTGTGCACATCAGATTTACATTTCAAATTCGAGAGGGGATTTTCCAAAGCGTTACCATAAACAAAGCCTCTAAGGGTTGGGGGGGGGGGATGGTGTGATTACATGCAGGCGCACTGAGACTTTGTAGCTTGGCTATGGACGGATTAAGAACACAATGCAATATTCAGAAGATTAATGACTCTGTGGAGAGAGGGGGTTGGTAGGGTTGGGTGACTCATGCGCTGTAAGCAGCAAGCTCCCATCTCTAAAAGGATTAAAGTACACGCAGGCGCAGTCAGCCGATTGACGCTTGGCTAGGGACGGATTAAAAACACAATGACTACAGTAACTGCAGAAAATGAGCAAAGCATTGTTGTGTGTTTTTTTACACAGGACATGCACGACTCCAGTACCTGGGGGCCGCAAACAGGCACGGTTTTCAAGGTTGCCCTGAAAACATGCCCAGTTTGCTGCCTTCTAGGACTGTACTGGTGCAATTTCAACCCGCTCAGACCCAATGAACGGATTATTGTAAATTATATTTATATATTTATATTTTAAAGATATTAAAGAATGTATTGTATTTTAAACATGTGACTGTAAACCATACTGACTGACAAATGTTTTCACACATGTACTGTAGCAGTAAACCATACACCTGTTGATGTTTTGAATTGCTGTGCACTTAAAATGTTTCAACATTGTACAGTATTTGTAAATAAATGTTTTTGTACTGACTCCACCAATAAAAGAACATGTTGATTTGTCTTACATTGTTTCCAGTTGCTCCTTTGACAGTGTAACAAATGTCGAGGCTTACTGCACTGTTTTTTTACTGCCAGGCCGCAAAGCCGCAAGATCGGCAACATTGTCAAAAAAGAGCAATGATCGCGCATTTGGCGTGGGAACTAGGGCAATTAGCGTGGGAACTTCTGTTCTAGGGCACCTAGAAATAAAATTCATTTTGCCCATAGATGTTAGAACCCCCTCACTTGACCCCAACAGGGTCCGACCAGTAATGGCGACGAGAAAGGGTCACGCCAGCGAGGAAGGTCCTATCATTGACCGTAATGGCGGAGAAAGCCATTTCAAACCAGCACGGCTAACTCAGAATGAGCAGAAAGTATTAGACTTCAAAGACAACAGCTCGCAAACGCCCCCATGAGTTTTTACACGGCATTGCAGTATTGCAGACAGCGAGAATAAAATGCTTAAATCACGGGCGCGAAAATAACGCAATTCACTTCGGGCGAAAACGACACAAAACCGCACATAACCGGGATAATCTGAAATTCACGGAGCTAGCCGAGTTAGAATAAAGGCGGTCACCACTGTACACTAGCCATGTACGTACTTTATGAGGTGGGTGACAAACTGTGATTTTTATTTGGGGTTATAGGGATCAAAACATTATGATGACCTGTTGAAAATATTTCTTTGAACTAATAATCCAGCATACAGTGCTCTTCCCCTCCCCCCGCGCACACAAGGCTAAAGTATTTCTATTTCTTATCGACACATCTCCGATATCATTCATTTGTAATGGGTGGCTTAGTTTAATAATTTAATCTTCCCGAGCGTGTTCTCAAACTTTCTGTGCATGCGTGTACTGTATGTCTCATTGGAACCTTGTTGAAATCCATATGCATACTGTATCATCACATTTAGGCGCATGCGTGTATGACTTCACATTCAATTTGAATATCAAGTCTGAATTGTTTTTTTCCGTTTCTCAATATGGGCCTGCAATACAATTATTGATATTCTCATAATCAATCACTACTGTATCTTTTTAATTCTACGCTAGTCATGTACATACTTTATGAGATGGGTGGCAAACTGTGATTTTTATTTGGGGGGTGTGGGGTTAAAACATTATGATGTCCTGTTGAAAAAATGTATTTGAACTAATACTCCAGCATTCAGCGCTCTCCCTTCGCCCCCACCCCCCCCGAACACACACACAAAGCTAAAGTATTTCTACTTCTTATCGACACCTCTCACACACCATTCATTCATGGTGGGTTTCTGGCTTTAATCTTCCAGAGCATGTCATCGCATTTAGGTGCATACGTGTATGTGGACAATATGGTGAGAATGACTCCTCCATCCACCCCCAACCCAAAGCCATTCTTTAAAATCTTTGTTGACCATAATTGTGTCGTTGAGTCATCTTGAGGTCGGCGGCCTCTTTGAGTCTCTGTTGACAGTAATTTTGTCGTTGCGCCATTCTTTAAAATCTTTGTTTACATTAACGCATGTGCATGTGTGATAATCCCTTTTCGAATGACTCATCCATGCACAAACTGGTTCCAAGAGCATTTCAAGTTTAAGGGCCGGAAGTTACTAACACCTTCAACCCCCGCCCACCACCACCACCACCACTTCACACACAAAGCCTTACAACGTGAATAGCAATGTTTATCGACACATTCCCAAATGTAATATGTAAATCTGATAAGCCCTTCTTGGCAACTAGTGTAGCCCACCCCTAACCACTTCACACACAAACCCAGCCCCTTCTTGAAGAATCCCCCCTGCACATTCAAAGTGAATTGTAAGTTCAAAGAAAAAGAAAGAGACATACTGTAATCTGAATCATGTTTTTGATAAGTTACCAGTTTTTGCCAATCTTACTTTGTCTTTGGTGGGGGGGGGGGGGTGTTTCAATGATGATCGTGAATGTAAATATTTTTTTTTATTTTATCAGGATGAAAAATACAAATAATCATGAATAATACAAATTTATATTAATAAAAACAGAAATATAAATTTTCAGTCTTTACCTTCTTTGTCATGGCCGCTTTGCATTCTGTACTGTAGTTCATTGAGAGGGGGGGGGGGTTGTGTAAATAATGACTCTTGATACACTATACACAAAGTTCACTAATTTTACACCCCATCCTTCTGTAGTTCAACATCTTTGAAACGAAAAAAAACAGTGCAGTAAAGTGCATTTATTGGCATTACTTACACTATAACTACTGTACAGCATATTGGACTTTGCAGTTACTACTGTCAAACTCTATACTACATTATAACTACTGTATAACAACTTTATAACAAGATGTGAAGTGCAGCAGGCTCTGAAAAGAAAAAAAACTAGTGCAGTAAAGTTCATATTAAAGACAATCTGTGCCATACTGTACTTACCTGTATCATACTGTACTTGCTGCACCTGTACTTACCATACAACAGTACTGTACTGTAATTTACTACTTTCCTGATGCCTGCCCATTATGCTCTATCACAATGGGCAACACGGTCGCAATATAATCTATATATTTATTACATCTTTCTACGGTGAGTACATTGTTCCAAAAACTAAGTACTGCACCGACACACTTTATTCGAGCAAATACCCAGTATGTACCTGGCAGATACCTGGAATGCGCCACTCCTCACCTCTGACAAGCCCCGTTGTGTTTGCCTTCCCAGCCTGGGTTCATGCCTGGCTGACGAGCGGCTGATCTGTTAAATGATAATGATTAGGATTTAATAGGCTGCAATGCTTCGCGTGTCTACCAGATGGCATAAATTCATGAATTGTAATGCAGTATATATATATATATATATATATATACTGTGCAGTATTGCAGCAAGCGGGAATAAAATGCTTCAATCCCTGCCTGGAAAATAACCCAATGCACTCGGGCAGAAAACAGTCACAAACCTCAATACACCCGGGTATACCCGAATTCGTGGGACTAGCCGAGCTCGAATAAAGTGTGTCGCCAGTGTATGCCATCCGCCAATTCATCCTTTTTGGAGGGTTTCACCACTTTTCGGATATGATCCTTCAGCTGATGCCATACCATTTCGATAGGATTGAAGTCTGGCGATCTGTCTATGGAGGGGGAAGAGAAGAAGAATTAGTTAAAGAGATACACAGTAAACAGTGGGAAAAAAGGAGACACAGTTACCACACTTACTCTGCTGGCGTCTTCACCCAGTTGATACCGCAAGCAAGAATAGAACACTATGCAACCTTTACGAACTGTTATGAAAAATTAATTGTAATTTTCAGTGTTCATGGTAGGACAGATTATTGGATAAAACAAACATAGCAAAATGAAGACTAAGTAAAGACCCAAAGAAACCACAAAAACTACCGTTATTCTAAATTAATTAATGTGCTAATAATGTATTAATTAAAGGTTTAAGAGCCAGACACTTAGATTACAATTTCATCCATAAAGAAATGTATTTCATCTAGCCCCACGAAAAGATTACTCCAAGTACATACCCCTCTTACCCCTGTAAGGATTACAAAGGAGCATTAATCTGTCCTGCCCCCCAACATTGCATGCATGGATTAACTAAAGAACCATCAGATTCAGCCAATACTAATAAGCAATATATTAAACTCTGAAATATAATGAGAAACTCTAGTCACAAAGTAACTGCAATTTTGAGACTGTACTGCACCGACACACTTTATTCGAGCAAATACCCAGTATGTACCTGGCAGATACCTGGAATGCGCCGCTCCTCACCTCTGACAAGCCCCGTTGCGTTTGCCTTCCCAGCCTGGGTTCATGCCTGGCTGACGGGCGGCTGATCTGTTAAATGATAATGATTAGGATTTAATAGGCTGCAATGCTTCGCGTGTCTACCAGATGGCATAAATTCATGAATTGTAATGCAGTATATATATATATACTGTGCAGTATTGCAGCCAGCGGGAATAAAATGCTTCAATCCCTGCTTGGAAAATACCTCCATGCACTCGGGCAGAAAACAGTCACAAACCTCAATACACCCGGGTATACCCGAATTCGTGGGACTAGCCGAGCTCGAATAAAGTGTGTCGCCAGTGTAAATACTCCCAGGGCTAATAGCATGTGATTCCTCTACAGTTATCACATCTTCCAACCTGATGAGGAATTACCTAATATGGATGAGCTATCTCATGATATTCACATGATAAAAGCTAACAATTTTGATCAAAATGTATCCTGTCCAGAATTGTTAGCAGGACTGTGCAATGATCTTTGATCATAATATTATCTATTAATATTACAATAAAAATAAACGAAACCACACCAATTATGATTTGATGACACCAGAAGCAAATACTAAACACAATATTTTTTAGACACATCCAAAACAATGCAATTTTTATTAGCAAAAGAATTAGTGCATATAGACTTGATGATTCATAGACCACAATAAATGCACAAACTTATTATCGTGTCATGTCAGATGTATAATTTCAATAATCCTAATGACAAATCATTTTCCAGGCTACAACCATAGCCAGCAAAGCTCATCAGTCCCATGTGAATGTTTGTGCAGAAGCTTATCACATGCTCTGATAATTGCTGAAATACTGTGATGCCAACCGAGCTTCTACAATTCTATCTTCTCAAGCTGCAGACTTGATGATACATAGACCACAATAAATGCACACATTTAGTATCATGTGTCATATCAGATGGATCATTTCAATAATCCTAATGACAAAACATTATCCAGGCAACAACATTAACAAACACGGATCAGCACCGTTCCATTTGAATGTTTATGCAGAAGCTTATCACATGCTCTGGTAATTGATTAAATACTGCGATGCCAACTGAGCTTCTACTATTCTACCTTCTCAAGCTGCAGCTTAAGACCTTCACATGCTACATACTGTAGAAGTAACAGGATCGTTACACCAAGGACACACACAATGGATTCCAGTCTCCACAAGCATTACCATGATGAAGAGTTTGATCCCAGAGGGTTAATAGATACATATTGCTATAATGGAAATAATGATATGTTTGAGGAGTTGATTTTATATCCTATTACACAATTGTTTAAAACGTTTTCTTCAGGTACGTTCATTTATAGTTGATATTGATTTTACTGTAAAATATTATTAACATTTTTGGGGAACGAAGCATGTGAATAAGCACTTGTATTTTCTTCAATACTTTGCTAAAGGTAATAACAATGTTGTCAAAATGTGTATTTTCTAACCATTGGGTGCAGGTCGTGTAAGAGGGGAAACCCTGCTCGATGTTACCATGGGACCACTCACATTCCATCTCTTAACCGCATGTGATTTCTTCAAAGAGATCAATGTAATAGAATTTACTGATGCAAATATCAGGGAATTTGAAATGTGGTGGAATATGGAGCCCGGAGCTGCTGACTGGTCTCACATTGCAAAAATAGTTTGTGATCTGGAAGGAAAGAGGTAAAGTATATTTCAGGAAAACAATCATCTTCCAGGTGAGAAAAAGTAGACCTTAAGGAAGCAGGAAAATGCAACTAAAGCCTCAATGCTCAATATTAGGCATGAATGTGTTTACTATGTATCCACATTATAGAAAGACAAGAAAGTCCATTCTTCAAACTCCACGTTTGTTATCACATTTACATGTGAAACCCCTGACTAAAACATAATTCATTGAATAAAAGCCCAGGAACGGTAATAAATAAATGCCTTACTACTATTGGGTATACAATGGGGGGTAGGTCGTCTTATGCTATATAATAATCTTCTTGTAGCCCTCAGTTGCCAGATAGCCATGGGCTCCCAATGACAAGTTAACCACTTGGGCAACTAAGAGATGACCTTATGTAAAAGTTGCTAAACATCTATTTATTGAACTTTAATTCTTGGTACTGACTATTAGACTACACGTAAAGAAAACCCGCACAGCTAGTGTTGAACCACAGTGAGGTGCTGACTGGATGGAGACGTAATTATATCATATGAAAGAAAAAAGAACCCAGTCTTCCAGCACTCAATCACAATAAATGTATAGTTGTAAGTTTAAAATACTTTATTAATAACCATAAATAAAAAATAGGGTGTTAAAACGTGATTAAATGGTATAATTCAACAGCACGTGACTGTATCCTTGATAACCCACCTAGGGTTAGGTGGGTAGATGTAATAAGATCCCTAATAGATACTCAGGATCGGACGCTATAGGTTATAGCTACCTAAAGGTATAGGAAAGGAGCCTATGAGAGCCCACTAAAAGGCAATCTCCATGTGAGTGTATCTAGGCATATAATGCGTACTCAATTGATACACTGAGGAAATGTACATTAGCACACTGTGGCATAAAGTGCGATAGGTTAGACCTGAGTCATATCTGCCCCTGATTGAGATTGTACTGGTGGCTACATAAACTCACCAGCGCTGTCAGAGCCAGGTCTATGATGAGAACCTGTATAGCCCACACTACTACAAATAGGGGCAGACTAATAGGCAGACTCTAAGGTAAGATATGATGTTGGCATAACTAGGGTATAAGATAGATTCACCAAAACACCTATACTGCAAACGATGTTTATTGTAGAAACACCTTTTGTAGCAGTGTTGAAACAGTAATGTTATAGAGGTGTTATAAACTAGTTAGGTACACCCTCACTTCTGTTAGTGAGATGTCAGTGGTATCTGTCAATTCAAAGCTGCTAGTGCATAGTGCTCTGCAATCAAAGTAAAACGCTGTATTAGGAGCCAAATGCAAACACCCTGCACACATAGGCAATTCACCCTTAACATAACAAGGTGGTGTGGTGCGCAAAAAGGGTGGGGGGTAGCATGGAAGCCACCTCCACAGTGTTTGCAGTGGCACAGCTGAGGTCAGCGCTGACCAGTGAGGCTATGATTTGCAATACACAGCTATGACCCACTGAGGAGCTGCTCAGCAGATAACAGGTTAATGCACAATAGAAATGCCAGTGATCACTGCTAATATTGTGAGTTGGGTATTTGGTGGTCAATAATGGGGTTAGGTCAGTAAGGCCCAAATGCACACCACCCCCCTCAAATACAGCTGGTATATATCTATTACCAAATAGAAGGGAGCCGGTCTAGCTGCTGATCGCATAGTCCCCTATATCAGCGCTGGAGCAAAGGGTAGACCCAGTCCTTGCTTGACAGTATGACAAGGTGGTGAAAATTGATGAACAGATTTTACATGCACAGGGGGTGATAGTATTCCCCCATTTTGAGCTATCAAAGGATATCCTATATAGGGTGAATAGGCAGACACAAACAGGGGAGGTCAGCAGACAGATATTGGTTCCCAAGGCGTTTGTTAAATCTGTGTTCACTCTAGCCCATACTGTCCGTTGGGGTGGTCACCTGGGCAGGGATAAAACATTGGACCGTATTTCATCCCGATTCTATTGGCCAGGGATGCATAGTGATATTGCTAAGCTATGTGCAGCATGTCTGGAGTGCCTGCTAACTAGTCCAAAAGGACAAAAACCAGCCCCTTTGGTTCCTCTACCCTTGGTGTCAGTTCCCTTTGAGAGGATTGGGGTAGACTTGGTAGGACCTCTAGAACCTTCTGCGAAAGGACACAGGTTTATCCTTGTAATAGTTGACTATGCAACAAGGTATCCTGAGGCGTTCCCCCTGAGAACAGCAACGGCGAAGCAAGTAGCCAACAAGTTGTTGGAACTGTTCTCATGGGTTGGACTTCCCCAGGTTATGTTGACAGACCAAGGTACAAATTCCATGGCTAAACTGATGCAGGATGTCTTAAAGTTACTAGAAGTCAAGTCTGTTCGGACATCGGTCTACCATCCACAGACTGACAGATTGGTGGAAAGATTTAACCGAACTCTAAAAGGGATGCTGAAGAAATTTGTAGATTCAGAGAAGAAAGCCTGGGATGAACTTCTCCCTTTTCTGCTGTTTGCAGTGCGGGAAGTTCCCCAGGCCTCCACAGGATTCTCTCCATTTGAATTGCTCTATGGCCGCCAACCCCGGGGTATCCTAGACCTCTTAAAGGAGTCCTGGGAGGAACAGCAGTCCCCTTCTAAGAATACCCTGCAATATGTACTAGACCTTAGGAAGCGCCTGGATGTGGTCGGCCATTTTGCCAGGGAGAATCTTAGATCAGCCCAGGACAGTCAGGAGAGACATTACATTCAGAATGCTCGCATGAGAGTGTTTCACCCAGGAGACCAGGTGATGTTATTGTTACCCAGTTGCGAGAGTAAACTCCTGGCCAAATGGCAGGGCCCATTCGAAGCACTCCACCATACGGGTGATGTGGATTACGAGATCGCTCAACCAGGGTCCAGGAAGGGTAAACAAATTTACCATGTGAACTTGCTGAAACCCTGGAAGATGCAGCGGTCTCTATTCATCCACCCGATGGAGGAGGAAACGGACTTGGGTCCTCAGCCTCCACGGGAGAACATCGTGAGTGACGATAAAATACCTATGGGTAAACAGTTGTCCTCTGAACAAAAAGGGGACTTGTTAGCAATAATTACACAATTCCATGATGTTTTTCTGACTTACCAGGACAAACTAACTTAATTTCCCATGCGATCGAGACATCACCTTGGGTAAAAGTACGTTCCCATCCTTATAGGTTGCCTGAAAGTCGTAGGGCTCTGGTAGAGAAGGAGGTACAAGAAATGTTACACTTAGAAGCAATTGAGGAATCATGCAGTGAGTGGTGTAGTCCACTAATTATGGTTCCTAAATTCGATGGGAAGGTAAGATTTTGTGTGGACCTCCGAAAGGTCAATGCGGTATCCAAGTTTGACGCATATCCAATGCCAAGGGTGGACGAATTAATTGACGTCCTTGGTAATGCGGAATATATATGCACGCTGGACTTGACAAAAGGATACTGGCAAATACCCTTAGAGGAAAAGTCCAAATGCAAAACAGCCTTTGCCACTCCCATGGGTTTACACCGGTTTGTAACAATGCCATTTGGACTGCATGGAGCCCCAGACACATTTCAGAGACTCATGGATAAGGTACTGAGGCCCCATAGAAATTATGCCGCAGCCTACCTAGATGACATTGTCATTTATAATAAACACTGGCGGGCCCATCTAAATAGGCTGAAAGAGGTCCTCAAATCTCTAAGAGAGGCAGGGCTCACAGCCAACCCTAAGAAATGTGCCCTGGGTAAGGCGGAAACTAAATACTTAGGGTATGCAGTGGGAGGTGGAAAAGTAAGGCCACTAGCCGACAAGGTAGTTGCCCTGAAAGAAGTTCCGACCCCCCAAACAAAAACGCAGGTATGCTCTCTGCTGGGTTTAGCAGGGTACTACAGGCGGTTCATCCCCAACTATTCGGAAGTGGCAGCCCCTTTAACGGACCTCACAAAAAAGTGTGCCCCTACACAAGTGGTATGGTCAAGGGATTGTCAGAGAGCCTTTGAGGACATAAAAAGGTGTCTATCAGAGTGTCCCATCCTTAGAAGCCCGGACTTCAACAGCCCTTTTATAGTGCAAACATATGCATCAGAGATAGGGCTAGGGGCAGTGTTGTCACAACAGTTTGAGGGAGTTGAACACCCTATCCTTTTCCTGAGTAGGAAATTGTTCCCGAGGGAAAAAAACTACTCAGTGATTGAGAAAGAGTGCCTCGCAGTAAAGTGGGCAATCGAGGCTTTGAGGCATTACCTGGCAGGAGTCCATTTTACTTTGGTGACGAATCATGCTCCACTGAAGTGGTTAAATAATATGAAGGATTCCAATGCTAGACTGACTAGGTGGTATATGGCCCTCCAACCCTTCTCATTTGAGATTCAGCACAGGCCGGGAAAAGAGAACGCAAATACTGATTTATTTTCTAGAGAAGGGGTGGATGGTCGGGCTTCAGCCGTGCGTAGCCCCAGCCACACACTAACAGGGAAGGAATGTGCCAGGGTAAATAAAAGTCACCAGCCATATGCCTGGAAAACATATGTCTAGTTTGCAGTGCAGCACTGACTAGGTTAACTTCAGCTGGGAACGTCAGGACAATTAGTGGATCCCAGCTGCCTAATCAAGGTGTGTTAAAAACCCAGGCTGTAGACTCATGGTGCTGGCTGTTGAGGAGAGAGGAGTAAGCTGCTGGAGAGATTACTGAAACAAGGTCTGTTATCAAAGTACATGAATTATGAACTGTCTGTCTCCTGCATAGAAAAGGGTAGCTGCCTGATGTTTACACTGTCTGCTAAAGAGAAACTGTTTTGTTTTTTCTGCTGAAGAAAAAAGCCAGTTTTCTTTTTGTTTGCTGATGAAAAGCTATTTTTGTTTTGGTGTGCTGTATATCTTTTAAGGCTGAATAAATAAGCCTTGTCAAGAAACCAACATGTGTCGTTACATGTACCCTGCAACAGGGTAGAGTGTAGTGGGGGGGGGGGAGAGTGCAGGTGGGGAGATAGTGTCAGTGGGGGGAGATAGTGTCAGTGTTCAGTGGGGGTTAGATAGTGTCTGTGTTGGGGGCGTGAGAGAGTAAGTGAGGGGGGAGAGTCAGTGAAAGGATGAAAGAGTGTCAGTGGGGGGGGGGAGAATGTCAGTGGGAAAGGAGGAGAGAGAGTCAGTGGGAAGGTGTGTGACTTAGTGTCAGCTGGGGGGGGGCAGTTTCAGAGTTGGGGGGAGAGAGTGTCCATGGGGAAGGGGGCGAGAGAGTGTCAGTTGGACATGATGAGAGAGTGTGAGGTGTGGGTGTGAGAGAGTACCTGTGGGGGATGGAGAGTTTGTGTCAGCGTGGGGTGACAGAGTTTTTAAGTGGGGGGAGAGAGAGTGTCAGTTGGGGGGAATGAGAGCATCAGTGGGGGGAAGAGAGAGCATCAGTGGGGGAGGTGACAGGGTGTTATTGAGGACAGGGGGATATTATCAGTGGGTAAGGGGAGGGAGAGTCAGTTGGGAAGGTGTGTGAGAGAATGTAAATAAGGGGGAGAAGTTTGTCAGTGGGGGGGGAGAGAAAGTTTCAGGGGGGAGAAAGAGTGTCAGTGGGGAAGGGGAGAGAGTATCAATGGGGATGTGTGAGAGAGTGTCAGTGCAGGGGGAGAGAGAATGTCAGTCTGTGGCGAAGTGGGTGTGTGAGTGCGGGGGAGAGAGAGTGTCAGTGGGGGGAGAGAGAGTGTCAGTGGGGGAGAGAGAGAGTGTCAATATGGGGGTAGAATTTCAGTGGGGGGTCAGAGAGATTGCCAGTGGGGAGGTGAGAGAAAGTGTCAGTGAGGAGGGATGGAGCAAATGTGCTAATGGGGAGGATAGAGAAAGTCAGTGGGAAGGGGGAGAGGTAGAAAAGCACAAGACTGAAAGTTTACGTAGGGTGCCGAATATCCTTGCACCAGACCTGTGAGTGTGTGTGTGTGTGTGTGTGTGTGTGTGTGTGTGTGTGTGTGTGTGTGTGTGTGTGTGTGTGTGTGTGTGTGTGTGTGTGTGTGTGTGTGTGTGTGTGTGTGTGTGTGTGTGTGTAAGGTTTGTGTGAGGTGTTTGTGGATGTATGGAAGTGTACGATGGGTGTGAGTCATTTAAATACACTTTGTATATCCCAGTATCTAAGGTGTTCTCCTTTTTGAGCACAGGTGTCTCTCCCTATGTTATTTAGAGGGAGGTTTAGGGGATATATATAGTACTCAGTAGGATGCTATTAATATTTTTATTTTGTATTTACAATTTGTCAATCGTATTCAGTGTTTTATAGAGATGTACAGTAATATATAGTAGAAGAAAATAATACAAATAAGGAAACGTGAATAATACATGAAAAACTGAGATAATAAAGTAGCTATCAAGGATAATTGAATTCCATTTCTTAAATACTCCTTAATTAGTGATTATGTAAAAGCTGATAACTTTCAATGTTTCAACTCTTAATAAGAATACCTTATCCTTCTATTTTCTGTCATAGGGAAATAACCCAGTTTTCTGTGTGGAAGGTGTAAAAGATGTCAGGAATTGGTAAAACCTGAGATTTATTTAACTCCTTGTTTTAATTGTCTTATTCATTAGGAATCCGTTTCCTGGATTTACTCGAATTTTCTGCTCAATTTGACTTTTTAAATCTCTTAATCACTAGAGATGGGCGAATCCACACACATTTTTTTTTTTTGGGGATGTTCTCTCATTTCTCCCCAAAATCCACAAACAGATTTAGTCAATATGAAACCCTGCAGATTCATCAAAAACCGCCATTGGTTATAACCTGGGGACGGATTTATAGATTCCAATCCGCAGGTTCAGCAATCCCTCGGAGGTTCATAAGATTACTACAAATCCGTCCCCAACTTGTAAAATCTGCAGCGTGTATTGGTAATAATAATTAAAAATCCGCAAAACGTGAATTGCCATTTTTGAGATTGATCCACTGAAATCCGCGGAACAAAGGAACTGGCCGATCCACTGTGGATCCAAATCGGACCCCAAAATTATTTGTCCATCTCTATTAGTCATATGAGTGACACATGTACATTATTTTCTGCATGTACCACAGTTTGCTCCAAAACTGCCATGTGATCCTTTTTCATTTTGTAATTTCAGCGAGGGGTGGGATGGAAAGGAAGACAAAGCAAGAAGAGCAGTGAAACGCGTTGTCAAATGTGATCTCACCAAAGATAACCCTTCAGAGCCTGTAGTCCTGTCACAGATGGACTGCCTGCTCTGCATGTATGTCTTACAGGTTGTTAGCAAGGACCACCAGGCTTATCGTAACAACCTGAAAAAACTAGCGTCAATGCTAAAAACTGGGGGACATATGTTACTGGTGGGAACATATAATAATTCATGCTATATGATTGGTGAGCAAAAGTTCTTCAGTCTGTCCTATGATGAGGAGTTTATAAGAGAGGCTGTTTGTGATGCAGGATTCATCATTGAGAATTTGGAAGCCTTACCTACTAAAAAGAGCAGCAATATCTCAGATTATGACCAAGTTATGTTTATGATAGCACGCAAGGAGAGGGAGGTTTAATGATAAAAGATAATACAACAATGTATCTGACACTTTACCTACTGAATGGCAAAAATACAGCAAACATCTCAATTACTACTTATAAAATGACTTACCATATCATCTAGTAATTGTACATTTTTAAGTGTAACTGCAGTGACATAACAGGGACGTATATGTATGTATATATTTATTTGTGTACATACACTATATGTACATGTATGTCAAGACCTTTATTATGTATTCTTTACATTTTCTTTACTAATATGTTAGAATTAGAATAAGGTTATACAATAAAAATGTAACCCAAGCTAGTGATGAACTTAGAAAGACTCAGCTGGAAGACACAGACATTGAGTAAATTACATTGTATAACAACTTTTGATTTACAGCCTGTGGGGATGAGAGGGAAGGGGGTGAGGTATGTGGGGAAAGACATGTAATACTGTACATTAAGGAAAAGACAAACATATTAAAGAAAATAAAATAATTTCTGGACCCATCAGCGCACCTGCGGTTCTACTACAACTTATATAAAGAACCGATGGTCCAAATGTGCATTGCTGCTGCTCACCCTCTAAAACAGGGGATGCCAACTCCAGTCCTCAAGGGACATCAACAGGTCAGGTTTTCAGTCTTTCCCGGCTTCAGCACAGGTGCTAGTTATAATAAAATCCTGTAGAAGGGAAATCCTGGGATTGCAACGGTGCACAGCCAAAACAGGAGGAGGGGACCAGCAAGGTGTGGGTTAAAAAATTACTTTATTAGTATATGATATCGGGCTAACAAACTCTGACGCGTTTCGGACGTGAAATGTCTTTCATCAAAGAGCTGATTTGCATCTATCCCCCATTGCAGTCTTATAGATCAAGCCCCGCCTGCCCGCGTCATCGCGCTGCGTGGTATTGGCGCGAAAACCGCGGAGTTACAACCTTATTGGTCAAGGTCAGCAACCAATGGGAAGTCTCCATGTAAGTGGTGTATTACAAAGCGATGATGATGACGCGCTGCTCTCGCCGGCGCGGCACCTTTCTCCGCCATGGTGCATAGCAACGCTGCATGGTTACCATTTCTAATTTCCTAACAACAACAAAGGGCCTCCCCTTAAGGTGCATGAAACCGTATATAAACGGATGAGCGGGCAGGAACGGAGAATGAGGGAGGGGAGGGGGGTGGGGGGGGGCGGGGAAAGGACAATCAATAAGACTGTTGGGGAGGAGAAGAAAAATACAGTAACATTAACATTAGCATAGCAATAATTACTAGGCTATATACATAACAACATTGACAAAAAGATATTAAAAACAATAGATCATCGAATAGCAAATCTAAAAACTGAAATGGAGGCAATACATGAATTTCAAGGGACAATGTTGGAATGTGTTTTATTTCAAGTGACTATAAATAAAGGGTATATTTGAAATTAATAATTCAGTCTATGTGTATTTATTGGATAACCTTAATTTGTTTTGTTTTGTTCATACTCTAATGGGAGAGACACATGTCTGCCCCTGTTATAACACAATACCTTATATTGTATGGGGATCCTCATATTGCCCCCATGTATGTTTTATCCTTTCTCAAAAAACATTAATCAGATGTGTGGACAAAATCAGGTTTACAACACCAATTGCTTGTTTGGAATATACTTATATCATAATGGATGTTAAGGTGAATGAACAGTGGTATATGTAAAGATAGTTTTGAAACACATTAATTTGAACTTATATGTCCATGTGGACACAGATGTTGATTTTAGTAGCCATATAGAGCTAAAGTATCCACTAAGTCTAGGAAACCGTGGCCAATGTTTGTACATTTAATTAAGGAAGTGTTTGAGCTCCCAGTCCTGGTTCATGCCCCTGGGTGCCAATGTCCCAAGGGCATAAATCCAGAACATCTCCCTACAATTTAATGATGCCTCCCTGTGGCCTCCCCTAGGGTGTATGGGGATGTTTTCAATAGCGCTGTATGTAAATGTTTTTATAGATCCCACAGGACATATATTGAAATGGCGCGCCACGGGAAAGCGTTCATCACGGTTCCTAATACTGCGAATATGCTCATTAATTCTGATTTTGAGTGCTCTTGTTGTCCTGCCTATATTGCCACTCCCACATGCACATTTTAACAAATAAATTACATAATTTGTGTTACATGTCATGAATGACTCGATACGGTATATATGACCAGTATGTATATCTTTAAGAGATTTGATTAGTTCAGCATATCTGCAGAGATTACATAGTCCACACTTGTAGAATCCCTTTGGTAGTTGTTTTTTGCTAGTTTTCTTAGACCCATACATACTTTTAGATACATAGTTTCCAATGGTCTTCGCCTTGCTGAAGACCATTCTCGGATTAAATCTAGTATACTGATCTAAATCTGTATCTAACTTTAAGATTCCCCAATGCTTCTGTAATAGAAATCTAATTTGCTCAGATTGCTTAGAAAACGTGGTTATGAAAAGTGGACACTGGTCTGTTGCATTTCTGTTCATACTTTTTGTAGTTGTTTTTTTGGGAGTCCTCTATTTAAGAAGGTGTTCCCGGTCCATTTCTAAGGCATGGTTAAATGCAATTTCTATGTCCCTCTTTCCATAACCACTTTCTCCAAACCTGTTCTTAAGATCTTCTGCTTGTTCCATAAAGGACTCTTGTGTGGAACATAACCTCCTTAACCTCAGGAATTGTCCTTTCGGTATGCCCTTGATTAATGATCTAGGATGGGCGCAGTTTGATCTGAGCAGAGAGTTTTTGGAGTTTGCTTTTCTGTAGATGTTGGTCTGTATTTGTTGACCAACATCTATGTATAAATGTAAATCTAGGTAATCAATCTGTGTATCGTGATACGAGTGTGTAAACTTCAAATTGTACGTGTTTGCCTCAAGATATTCAAAAAGCTGTGCAGTGTATCGGTGTCCCCGTTCCAGATAAATAATAAATCATCAATGAAACGACGATATAAAATAATATGTTCTCTAAAGGGGTTAGTGTCACCGAAGATGTGAGTGGTCTCCCAGAATCCCATGAATAGGTTTGCATATGAAGGTGCAAATGATGTGCCCATAGCTGTGCCTTGTGACTGTAAGTAAAATTGAGTATCAAACATAAAATAATTGTGCTGTAATAGAAAAATAACTGAATCCAATAGAAACGTGCTTTGTGCCAAATTTAAATTGGAGTGATTGAGAAAGTGACTGATTGCTCTCGTGCCCAGGGTGTGATCAATTATAGTGTATAGAGAGGTTACATCGAGCGTAACCCACATGTAACCATTTAACCATTTGATTTTTTGAATATCCTGAAGCAAATCCGCCGAAACCCTCAGATAGGCCGGTAATGTTTTGACCAATGTTTGTAAAAAGTAATCAACGTACCTAGATAAACCATCTCCCAAAGATCCAATGCTTGAAACAATAGGTCTGCCCGGAGGGCAGACAAGAGTTTTGTGGATCTTTGGGAGATGGTGAAAAATAGGCACGATGGGAAATGGATTGTACAGATAAGTTGATTCCCGATTATTTAGTACCCCCAACTCTCTGCCCAGATCAAAAAGGTCTCGGATCTCCGCCAGATATGACTGTGTAGGGTCCTTATCGAGCTTACAGTATGCCTGTGTGTTGGAAAGCTGTCTCAAGGCTTCTATACGATAAGCTTCCATATGCATAATCACCACTTCTCCCCCTTTATCCGCGTTCTTGATGATGATATCCGACCTCTTTTTTAGTGAACTCAGGTCTGATCTTTCTTCTTTGGTCAAATTGTCAAAAGAGGGAGCAGTGAAGGTATAACAAAGGGGGAGGTGGAGCGTAGAGAAAAAGAGAATGCCAAAGTAAGATGAGGTCAATTTATTAAAACAACACTGCACAGTATTACTTACAATTGGATAAAACCGCATGCACGTAGAGACTACCCCAAAAGTCTGTATGCAGCGTCGGTCAAAATCCCCCTGCCCCGACCGTGATCCACTGCTGCAGATTCTCACAGAGTCCCTGACCCGGAACCGGAAGTGCAACAACACAAGAGTGGTAGGCGGGCTCTCATCAGCTAGGTCAAAGGCTATGGCAATAGCTGCAACCGCTAGCGAGATGACGGGGGAAATACCAACAGCTACTATGTGGGGAGAATCAAACGTGCTAAAACTGCACTCCTACCCAGAAGTGCAACTCAAGAGTAATGAGTATAACCCTCAGGCTTCTCCCCACATAGTAGCTGTTGGTATTTCCCCCGTCATCTCGCTAGCGGTTGCAGCTATTGCCATAGCCTTTGACCTAGCTGATGAGAGCCCGCCTACCACTCTTGTGTTGTTGCACTTCCGGTTCCGGGTCAGGGACTCTGTGAGAATCTGCAGCAGTGGATCACGGTCAGGGCAGGGGGATTTTGACCGACGCTGCATACAGACGTTTGGGGTAGTCTCTACGTGCATGTGGTTTTATCCAATTGTAAGTAATACTGTGCAGTGTTGTTTTAATAAATTGACCTCATCTTACTTTGGCATTCTCTTTTTCTCTGCGCTCCACCTCCCCCTTTGTTTTGCATTTTGGATTGACTGTGGCTGGCTGATCACCGGAGGGAGAAGGCCTTTTCTGAAGATTCCCCGTGAAGATTACAGACGAGTGCAGTCTCCATTTCTAGGAACAGCAGTGAAGGTATAGCCTTTGGCCAGAATCTGTAAATCCTTCTCCACTAGTCTCTCAAAGGTTTGTAAATGAGGACCTCTGGAGAAGGATGGACAGAAGATGGATTTACTTCTAAAATCTGTGTGTTTAGTACCGCTCAAGAATGTGAATTGTTCTTCATTATATAAAGAATCTGAGATCCTATCTTCCATGTCTAGGTCTAACATATCCTGGAGCACTCCATACTCTTTGAAAGACAATCTGTCGTCCTGAAACTCGTCAGTTGCCTGAGAGGTGTCTAAAAGGCCCCTGTCATCCAACGGAGGAGGCTCAGGGCGAGAGATGTCCTTGGATGCAAAACATTTTTTCAATGACAGTTTTCGAACATATTTCTGTAAATCAATAACCGTGTTGAACAAGTTAAAGTCATTCATAAGGGCAAAATTAAGACCCTTGCTCAACAGTGCTATTTGCCTTCGGGAATAGTGACCCCTGAAAAATTAATGACATTTTGATTTTCCATTAAAGGTCGGCTTTCTTTTTCTTTTGTGCTCCATCTTTTGTTCAAGCGCCTTGTCCTTTTAATGAGTTTTTTGTCACTTTTTGACTTCTGAGGTCATATGAGGTAGACGCTTCATCTTGGTGTCTAATATTCCGGGTTTCATAGTCCGTGTTGTCCCGGTATCTATCTGTGTTTTCATCGGTGGAAAAGGATACCGTTTGCTGGCGACTTTCCCCATCAGAAATGTCCGAAATACTTGATGTTTCTGGCGACTTTTTTAGGATTGATTTCTTCGGTGTCGACCTCCTTGATCTATCCCTTTTGTTCTGAGATCCCTTCTGTCCGAATTCCTGATGAGCAGCACCTCTCACTTAATGGTATGACTGCTCAACATGCAACAGTCATACCATTACTCAAAAACAGCAAGCTTGACCCTACCTGTCTTTCTAACTATCGGCCTGTCTCCCTCCTGCCTTTTGCCTCTAAACTCCATGAACGTCTTGTTTTCGCTCGCTTGCTCCATTTTCTCAACACCTATTCTCTCCTAGACCCTCTACAATCTGGCTTCCGTAATGCTCACTCCACGGAAACAGCCCTCACTAAAATAACTGATGACCTCCATGCTGCCAAAGACAGAGGTCATTACACTCTGCTCATATTACTCGACCTCTCTGCAGCATTTGACACCGTGGACCACCCTCTTCTCCTTCACATTCTCCATACTCTTGGTATTCGGAACAAAGCTCTATCCTGGATCTCATCCTACCTCTCCCATCGTACTTTCAGTGTCTCTTCTGCTAATACCTCCTTCTCCTCTATTGATCTCTCTGTGGGGGTACCCCAGGGCTCTGTCCTGGGACCTCTTCTCTTTTCTCTGTATACACTCTCTCTAGGTGACCTAATAACATCTTTTGGGTTTAATTATCACCTCTATGCTGACGACACACAAATATATTTCTCAACACCCGACCTTACACCTACTGTACAAACCAAAGTTTCTGAATGTCTCTCTGCTATATCATCCTGGATGGCCCTCCGCCGCCTTAAACTCAACATGGCTTAAACAGAGCTCCTCATACTTCCTCCCAAACCTGGCCCTACTACCTCCTTCCACATTACTGTTGGAACTACGATCATTCACCCAGTAGCCCAAGCACGCTGCCTTGGGGTCACACTCGACTCCTCTCTCACATTTGCCCCTCACATTCAAAACATTTCTAAAACCTGTCGCTTTTTCCTCCGCAATATAACAAAGATACGCCCTTTCCTCTGTTGCTCGACTGCTAAAACTCTGACTCAGGCCCTCATTCTCTCCCGTCTTGATTACTGTAACCTCCTGCTGTCCGGCCTTCCTGCTTCTCACCTGTCTCCCCTACAATCTATCCTTAACGCTGCTGCCAGAATCACTCTACTCTTTCCTAGATCTGTCTCAGCATCTCCCCTCATGAAATCCCTCTTCTGGCTTCCGATCAAATCCCGCATCTCACACTCCATTCTTCTCCTCACTTTTAAAGCTTTACACTCTTCTGCCCCTCCTTACATCTCAGCCCTAATTTCTCGTTATGCACCATCCAGACTCTTGCGTTCTTCTCAAGGATGTCTTCTTTCTACCCCCTTTGTATCTAAAGCCCTCTCCCGCCTTAAACCTTTTTCATTGACTGCCCCTCACCTCTGGAATGCCCTTCCCCTCAGTACCCGACTAGCACCCTCTCTATCCACCTTTAAGACCCACCTTAAGACACACTTGCTTAAAGAAGCATATGAATAGCACTGTGGCTATTCTGAACACATGGCACAAAAAGCTTGGCCCCCTGCAGATGCACTTACCAGAACTCCCTCCCACTGTCTCTGTACGT
This sequence comes from Ascaphus truei, assembly GCF_040206685.1. Classification (NCBI taxonomy): domain Eukaryota; kingdom Metazoa; phylum Chordata; class Amphibia; order Anura; family Ascaphidae; genus Ascaphus; species Ascaphus truei. The sequence continues at coordinate 40,215,001 of NC_134488.1, read as the reverse complement.
TCTCCCTACCTACCAATTAAACTGTAAGCTCCTCGGAGCAGGGACTCCTCTTCCTTAATGTCTAAAGCACTTATTCCCATGATCTGTTATTTATATTATGTGTTATTTATTGGATTACCACATGTATCACTGCTGTGAAGCGCTATGTACATTAATGGCGCTATATACTGTAAATAAAGACATACAATACAATACAATACAACTTCTTCATCAGCTGCATACTTGCAGCGTGAGGATGCACAATACTTTTGTTACTTGAAACTGGTTGCAATTTAATACAGGGCTTTAATAATCTTGTTCTTAATAACTTTCTTTAATCCTCTCTTTCCAGGTTCCCAGCTGGGGGTCCTTTTTCTCTCTCTGTACCCACACCTATTGCGCACAGGTAACAGGTAACATGATGCTGCTTGCTAACACTGTGCTCCATCCCTATCACCTGCTGACCACAGCACAGTACAATAGTTAGAAGTATGACCTGGGTAGTAACCCCTGAAGGGACGTGTATCAGATCAGTCTTGGGGCTGTATGCAGGGCAGCCATATTGGGATAACATGTTTTTCTTTAACTCCTTTCCTAATGCCTTGTTTATGATTGACACTTCTGTGGCCTGATTTACGTCCCTATACTGAGGGCTTTGCTACAAGGGACACTTCCTTGTACTGCAAAACACAAACAATGTCTTCTATCTTACACTATCTACTTACTGTGTAGCTCCCTAGCTCGATCTCTGCTCTCAGCCTCTCTGTCTCCAACTGTCACTCACTGTCTCCAACTGTCACTCACTGTCTCCAACTGTCACTCACTGTCTCCAACTGTCACTCGCTGTCTCCAACTGTCACTCACTGTCTCCAACTGTCACTCACTGTCTCCAACTGTCACTCACTGTCTCCAACTGTCCCAGAATCCTCCTGCTCATTTCTCTTGTCAAGAAAAGTGACGGGGCTAAGATCCTGCCTGGCAGAACAGCATCACGGTGGGGAGGGGGGGCTAGAATGCTCCTTTAACCCTATATAGTAACCCCAATAGGGAGGGGGTTGAAGCACACATCTACGAAGCACACTTTGTCGGCCCATTAAGAGGGCAGCATGCAGAGAATTTCCAGACTATTCTGGATTTTTTGGCTTTCCATCAACACCTGGTTAATAGAAATGATTTTCTGAAATAATGGACGAATGTTGGTCATTTATTAATAAAAATATTTTATTTTCTCCTGAGCATGACAGTGAAAATGTACTGTATTTGCAAGTACAGTAACTGCGAGTAACATATACATTTCTACTGTTGACAATACTACAATTTCACATTAATATTTGCACTGATGGGGAAATATTTGTGAATGCAAATGAAAACAGCAGAAGTTTATACCATATCTTCATGATTTGATACTATTCCCATTGAATTTCTATCCATATGCATCTTCCATATACTGCCACATTATGATGAGATAAAGTAATAAATAATATGTGTAGAATGTTTTAAATGTTCAAATTATCCTGTCACAGTCTTTTGATTTTCCTATCCCATTCATCTGGGTCTGTGATAATATACAAGTGAATGATTTTTGCTTTAACAAGCTCAAGGAGTATAGATTTCATGTGTCATTGACCTGTCATTATTATACCAACAAGAAACAATTTGATATATGTTTATGTTTTTGGTCACAATGACTGGTCATTTTTTATGTATTTTTGTATTTTACAGTAACTTTTTCATCTGACATCTATGTTGACTATGCGGACTCTATGTTTCATAATGAGGTGATCAATGAATATTATACTAAACACCTGATACTCATTGTGTTGATTGATTTGAACAGCTGTCATAGGTTTGCTGGTGTATAAATGGATGTCTTGTGATGCAAGCAAATTACTCTTTTGACAAAGGCCTTCCAGGCCGAAACGCGTCAAGAGGACTCGCTTGCACCTTGTGCAAATAAAGCTTATTTTTATCCCACATCAGCCTTCATCTATTTTTGTGCTGTGCGACGCATCCTTCTCTCTTTGAGAAGTTCCTTCACATGTACCATAACCAGTACCACACTGAAGGAATTAATATTTGGATAGTTATACCGTATTTGATTTTTATTATAAAATAAATAAGTTGCAGACCACATATTTATGTACCAATATTCCAATTAATTGCATATAGATAACGTTTTTGGATCTGCTGTTGCTTTAAAGTACAAAAGACAATGCAAATGCAAATATAACAAACATTTTATCCCAATAAGAATCAAATTCATCAGATCATAATAATTCTCCATAATGTAAAGAGGAAAGATAAAATCTTTTTATCTTTTATTATCTTTTTTTATCTTCTAAAAAAAAGAACAGTGTTTTCCACCTCTCGGAAAACTATGGCTGTGCTTATACTGCCGACAACGCAACCGATGACGCCACCCATCACCGTCGCCATTGCGATAGTTGTATTTAAAGTTTAGGCGATGTTGCTGGCTACAAGGCCAGTGACATCAGAAAGGGGGAAGGCAGAGGGACCGAGAAGTTCTCTGATTGGCCACATGCGGAGACCATCTCTCGAAAAATCAAATAACAGTGACTACCAGATTTTTGGTAGCGCTGTCGCCCGTCGCTTCCACTATAAATAAGCGCCGACGGCGACAATGCATTTGGTTTGACGCAAAGTCATGTCGCTGTCGCCGACACTATAAGTGCAGCCTAAGGGTGAGCAGGTTAGAGGGTTCAAAATTAGAATTTTGCAAACTTTGAAGTTATTTTGCATGTTCTAATCGAAACGTCAGAATTGAAGTCAGAGCCAAAAGACGTATTCGCAGGTTCGGGGATGTTTCTTTTTCTGAAAACTGGGCAGACTTCGGGTGCATGAATGGAAAATCCTGTGAACTTTTGTGAAACAAAAATTTTAAAAAATGGTGAAAAAAATATCATCTGCTATATGGATAATAAATTAAATTGAGATAACAAAATCATCAAAATAAAATAAGTTAACATATATTAAAGCTAAAAACATAAAAATAAGACACAGCTTAATCGTGGTGTTGAGGTCGAAGGGACCTCTAGAACTATCAAGGAACTGTCCACCCCATCTCCCATTTGATATGTGAAGGTTATAGGTGTGATAAATATAAAGTGAGCCCCCAAAGTTAGCTGATGTTGAATAATTTTAATAATTTTGACCCCTTCCTATAACTGGGTATGCAGGGTGTCAGACTGAAAACAGTCCAAAGGATCCGGTGCTCTACAAAATATATTGCAGGTGTGCAGCTAAGAAAACGCTGTATGATAGTGTATCTGGATCGAGTAAATTAAACTCTGTGTTCGTATATCTATGAGTACATGCCACTTCAATAGTATGAAAGTTAAATAGTCACGTTGTATGAATGAATATGTGGCTTGATTAACAACTGGCTGCCGCATGCAGCACCATCACGTCGTAGTTCATTACTCACGAATTACTGGACCAATAGTAAAGTTGTGAGCAGGATCCCCAGCACACACTGATAGCCACCAACACCTTTCAGCAGCTCCTAGTGGTGAGTAGCGTGGTGTCAGGCGGAGGGGGAACCCCTGAGCAGGAGTCCAACAGCTCCTGGTGGTAAGTAGCATGGCGTCAGACAGAGGGGGAACCCCCGAGATGGAGTCCAGCAGCTCCGACAAGGGCACAATCCTCTCCAGTGAGGGAGGTAGTGGAAAGACCCCCAGGTACACAGACACGCCACAGTGTGAGCATAGCCACAGAGTGGCTTCTTGATGATTGTATTGCCGCCTGCTTCACAAACTCGATGAACCGCTGTGTTCCATAGAAACCAGGGAGGAGGCGTCTGCAGATATGCAGATGGGGTCTTTAAGCAGCATTTTCAAAGTAGCGTGCATCCAGGTAAAAGGCAATGATCTAGATCAACAGGAAGACCGGAGCACAGCTCACCAGTGCAAAGTAGGACACAAAGGTTTTTCTTTCAACAATTTATTGATTTAAGAACATAAGGCAGAAGTCCTAAAGATGCACTGACATGTTTCACGCACGGGGCACTTTCTCTTCGAAAATTCTCTTTCACACCTGCTGTATCCTGACATCCATCATATTGCTGTGGTAAGTAGAACTGTATTTCTTAACTTTATTTATGCTGGTTTATGTGATTAATAATGGGCAAATAATCTGGAAATAAGTTATGTTTGGTGTGAGGGGGGGTTGATTTATTTAAATGTAGGACATGTTTTATTTTTTTTTACATACAGGGTTGGTTCCTTAGCTCTGCGGGGGCCTATGGAGACCACCTGAGGACCCCCGGATGCCCACGGGTTCCACCTGAGGACTCACAGGGGACATCTGTGGGGAAGAAACAGGGGCCCCACAGACGTGGGGCCCCGCAGGGACCACCCGAGGACCTCAGACACCTGTGGGGATAACCCAAGGACACCCGTGGACCCACCTGTGGACCATATTATGGTCCACGTGACCTATGGGGACCATCTGGATGCCCACAGCGCCTTGTGGGGACCACCCGGAGACCCCCAGATTCTGTGGGCACCCCCCTGTAACAGGGGACTTATCCCTGTTCAGTAATGTTCCTTTAATCTAGCAGTGCAGTGTGGTGGTTAACTTCTGGTAGTTAATTACTAAACACCACTTGCCTGATTGAGATGGCTTACAAAAGCCTGTCTGTTCAGACAGGAAGTAACTCCTCCCTAGCTCTGACTGAGAGCTGACCTTTGGAGAGACAGAGCAGAGGTTCTTGAGTCCCAGGAGAGACTGACCAAAAGAAACCCAGATCTTTGGAGCTGACCGGTCTTAAGCTCTGCACCGCAGAGCTGATTTTCAAGACACAGGGAAAACTACTGCACCTGAAGCTGAACCAGGAAGTGACAAGATTTTCCCTCCAAGAAACAGATAAGACTTTATTCTTAAGAGACTGCTTATACCTGCTTATTGCATGTTATATGTTTGGGGCTGCGAGAACCTGCTTGACTAAGGGAGATGTGAATTATTGCATAGGATTTCACTAGAAATACTCCCAAGTGAAAAGAAGCTTTGTTCCCCACCCCCTTGTTTGGATGAATTTCCTGATGAAAAGGAAAAGGCACAATAAAGCCTTATTATAATTTCACATTATAAACGACTCCAAGTGTGTACCTCTGTGAACGTCCGTCCACACCCCCTCTGGTGCACTGTGGGGCCTGTGGGCACCCATCGGGACCACCAGGATCTACCATAGGCCTGGGGTATTAACCCTGTATGTAAAATAATAAATCATGTTTTTATGGGGGGAGGGGGCAGGGGTGGGTGGGTTATGTATTAATATTTATTAAAAATGGCAATGTATATTGTGGGGCCTAGGAGGTTGGTAGTGGGGCTGTTCCATGTAATTTTTTTATTGTGGGTAGTGGGGGGTGAAGGCGGTATTGTCCCCAAGGGTAGGTAGTGGGTGAGGGTGGTAAGGCCTCCCAGTTGGGTAGTGGGGGAGGGTGGGTTAGCCCCTTAATTACTCTAGCAGTTACTAACCATTACGGTGATTAAGGGGTTAGGGGATATTATATTGGCTCTTTTTTTTCTTGTGTATTTTTTGCAGCACCCGAGGGCATGGACGGGGTGAGGATGAGGATGGCCTTCATCATGGGTGCCTGGCAGGGGTGAGTGCAAGATGTATTTATTTTATTTATTCTGCTTAATGTATTTTAAATGGGCAAATGCATTATTATCCATATGTGGATAATAGTAATGTTGCCCATTACAGGACTGTATGTGTTGGGGTCGGGTTGTATTAGATATAACAATGTTTATTGAGGGCCTAGGAGGTGGGTAGTGGGGCCGTTGTGTGTTTTTTTTTGTATTGTGATTAGCGGGGGTGGGTGAAGGGGCTATTAGCCCAAGGATGGGTGTTTAGGCCTTGCGGGTGGGTGACGGGAGGGTTAACCTCTTCATTACCTTAGTGGTATTAACAGCTAAGGAATGAAGGTGTTAAGTCCACCCGCAAACCCCACAAAGCCTAAACACCCATCAAGGGCCAAATATCCTCTTCACCCACTCCTGCTACCCACAATATTTATGTCACGGGTGGTTAACCCCTTCATTGCCTTAACGGTTAGCCGCTAAGGTAATGAAGTGACTGTGAATGCATTTTTCCTGCATCGGATGCATACCGGGGGGTTCCGGTGCTGGTAATAATGGGCATCACCTCTGTAGACCCATGGCATCAATCCGAGGCAGGAAAATAGCCAAAAAAAAGTTCCGTCTCGCCGTTCATCCACCGCCTCTGCCCACCAACTTGCCAACTTTTTGGGCTGGGATGGTTTGGAGAGAGATTCCCAATTCTAGAGTGGCGAAAAGCTGATCTAGGCAACTAGAATTGAGCGTGTTTGAACAGTGGTGAGAATGCGGCGAAAAGTGCTGTTTCGCCGATTACTGCATGACCCCCTTTGTGTGAATCACACTAACAAAATGCTATCGTTTTTAGTGCAGACAGACTTGATGATACATACCGAGACCACAATAATTGCACAATTTTAGTGTCATATCAAATGGATCATTTCTAAAATCCTAATGACAAAATAGTATTCAGGCAACAACATTAACAAACCCGGATCAGCACCTTCCCATGTGAATATATGTGCAGAAGCTTATCACATGCTCTGATAATTGCTGAAATACTGCGAAGCCAACCGAGCTTCTACTATTCTACCTTCTTAAGCAAGGCCCCGCTCCCTCTGTCAGCGCTCCCGCACTGCAGACTGGCGGGGCGCTAACATACACAGACCGCGATCTGTGGTCTGTAGGGAGCGGGAGCCGGAGCGGGAGGTGGGCGGGAGAGGGAGGCTTGAGCGGGAGGGGGCGTGGCTTGAGCGGAGGGACCCGCTACTTTCCCCCTCCTCCCTCCCTCCACGGGCTCGGGCTGGAGCTGCTGATGGAAGTAATCACAAGCAACACACACACTCATACACACACGCAGGCACTCATAAACACACGCAGACACACACACACACACACACACACACACATACACACACACACACACACACATACACAAACACAGACAGGCACTCAGACACACACAGACAGGCACTCACGCTGCTTTCCCTCCACACACCTCCCCGCTCCCCGAAGCCTCTCCTCCTCCCGAAGCCTCCCCTCCTCATTGGCTCACAGCCACACCACGTGACGCGTCAAAGCTAGGGATTACAATTCTCTTGAATCCCCTAGCGGCTGACGCGTCATAGCGTGTAGTGAGCTGTGCAGCCAGGGGGGACCGGGACCGGCTCCGGAGGATTCCCCTGCTGGTGGGGAACTCTCGTGTAGCCGCCCACGCCGCCGGGCACAGCGGGTACCAGCCCTAAGGCTTCTACACGTGCTGCATAGAAGTAACAGGTTCGTTACACCAAAGAGACGCACAATGGATTCCAGTCTCCACAAGCATTACCATGATGAAGAGTTTGATCCAAGACTGTATATAGAAACATATTTCTATCCTGAAAATAATGATATGTTTGAGCAGGTGGGTGTATATCCTAATACACAATTAAAAACATAAATAAAAACATGGACGAAGGTGCCCACTCGTACTTCTCATACATGAATCACACTAAAAAAAAAACCTTTTTTTTTCTGGCAAAAGAATCATCACAGACAGACTTAATGATACATAGACAATTATAAATGCAAAAACGTATTGTCATGTGTCATGTGTCATGTCAGATGGATAAATTCAATAATTATCCATGTGAAAAAAAAATATTATTCAACAACTTTAGCAAACACAGATCAGCACCGTCCCACGTGAATGTTTGGGCAGAAGCTCATCACATGCTCTGAAATACTGCGATGCCAACCCAGCTTCTACTATTTTACCATCTGAAGCTGGTACCTCAAGGCTTCTACACGTGCTACATACTGTAGAAGTAACAGGATCGTTACACCAAAGAGACGCACAATGGATTCCAGTCTCCACAAGCATTACCATGATGAAGAGTTTGATCCCAGAGGGTTTATAGATACATATTTCTATAATGGAACTAATGATATGTTTGTGGATACGGTTGTATATCCGATTAAACAATTGTTTAAAACGTTCTCTTCAGGTACGTTCATTTATAGTTGCTATTGAAGTTACTGTAAAATATTATTAACATTTTTGGTGAACGGAAATATGTGAATAAGTACTTATATTTTCTTCAATACTTTGCTAATGTGAATACAATGTTGTTGAAAATGTGTACTTTCTTATTTTGTAACCGTTGAATGCAGGGCGTGTGAGAGGGGAAACCCTGCTTGATGTTTCCGTGGGACCTCTCGCTTTCCATCTCATAACCGCCTGTGATTACTTCAAAGAGATCAATGTGATAGAATTTACTGACGCAAATATCAGGGAATTTGAAATGTGGAGGAACAAGGTGCCTGGAGCTGCTGACTGGTCTCACACAGCAAAAATAATTTGCGAGCTGGAAGGAAAGAGGTAAAGTATATTTCAGTGTGTCAGTGTGGGGAGAGAGTGTCAGTTTCAGGAGATAAAGTATCAGTGAGGAAATGGAGGGAGAGAGTCAGTGGGGGAGGGGGAGAAAAGTGTCAGCTGGGGGGGAGGGAGAGCGTGTCATTTGGGGGAGGAAGAGTGTCATTGGCTCCTCTCTCACATTTGCCCCTCACATTCAAAACATTTCTAAAACTTGTCGCTTTTTCCTCCGCAATATAACAAAGATACGCCCTTTCCTCTGTTGCTCGACTGCTAAAACTCTGACTCAGGCCCTCATTCTCTCCCGTCTTGATTACTGTAACATCCTGCTCTCCGGCCTTCCTGCCTCTCACCTGTCTCCCCTACAATCTATCCTTAACGCTGCTGCCAGAATCACTCTACTCTTTCCTAGATCTGTCTCAGCATCTCCCCTCATGAAATCCCTCTCCTGGCTTCCGATCAAATCCCGCATCTTACACTCCCTTCTTTTCCTCATTTTTAAAGCTTTATACTCTTCTGCCCCTCCTTACATCTCAGCCCTAATTTCTCGTTATGCACCATCTAGACTCTTGCGTTCTTCCAAGGATGTCTTCTTTCTACCCCCTTTGTATCTAAAGCCCTCACCCGCCTTAAACCTTTTTCATTGACTGCCCCTCACCTCTGGAATGCCCTTCCCCTCAGTACCCGACTAGCACCCTCTCTATCCACCTTTAAGACCCACCTTAAGACACACTTGCTTAAAGAAGCATATGAATAGTACTGTGGCTATTCTGAACACATGATACATAAAGCTTGGCCCCCTGCAGACGCACTTACCAGAACTCCCTCCTACTGTCTCTGTACGTTCTCCCTACCTAACAATCAGACTGTAAGCTTCTCGGAGCAGGGACTCCTCTTCCTTAATGTCTAAAGCACTTATTCCCATGATCTGTTATTTATATTATCAGTTATTTATTTGATTACCACATGTATTACTGCTGTGAAGCGCTATGTACATTAATGGCGCTATATAAATAAAGACATACAATACAATACAATACAAAATTGGGGGGAGGGTCAGAGAAAGGGTTAGTTTGGGGATGGTGAGAGAATGTCAGTGGGGTGGAGAGAGATTACGTGCGGGAGGTGTCAGTTGGGAAGGAAGAGTGTCAGTGGGGAGGGGAGAGAGAGTGTCAGGTGGTCGGAGAGAGTGTCTGTTATGAGAGGGAGAGATTGTCAGTGGGGGGAGGGGCTGAGAAAGTGTCAGGTGGGGGGAAAGAGTGTCAGAGGGGAGTGGGTGAGAGTGTCAGTGGGTGGGAGAGAGAGTGTCAGCAGAGAGAGGGGGAGATAAAGTGTCAGGTGGGAGGGAGAGTGTGTGTCAGTTGGGGGAGGAATAGAGTTTCAGTGGGGGGAGGGGCATAGAAAGATTCAGGTGGGGGGTAGAGAGTGTCAGTGAGGAGGGGGGGAAAGAGTATCAGTGGGGGAAGGATAGATAGTGTCTGTGGTGAAGGGGAAAGAGTGCATCAGTTGGGGAAGGGAGAGTGAGTGTTTCAGTGGACGGGGAGAGAGTTTTTCAGTTGGGAGGGGGAGAGGGTGTGGCATTGGGTGGAGAGAGAGATTGTCAGTGGACAAAGAAAGAGTATCAGAATGAGTATCAGTGAAGGGAAGGGGTGAGAGAGAGCCAAGAAGGAAGCAGCATGGATAGCAGGAGAGAGGCTGTGTGTGTGTTCTGGTTTTGGTGTGCAAAGAGAGTATGAGAGTGTGGAGTGAGACAGTGCCAATTTGTAGAGAGAGAAAGAGTGAGAGAGGTAGTGTCAGTTGGGGGAGGAAGAGAGTGTTAGTGGGGGGCAGGGCAGAGAAAGTGTTGGTGGGGGGAGGGAGAGAGAGTCAGTGGAGGGGTAGAGACTGTCAGTGGGGTGGAGAGAGAGTCAGTTAGGGAGTGTCAGTTAGGGGAAGGAAGAATGTCAGTAAGGGGAGGGAGAGAGAAAGTCAGTGGGGGAGGGAGGGAGAAAGTGTCAGTGAGGAGAGTGGAAGTGAAAGTGTCAGGTGGGGGGAGAGAGTGTCAGTTGGAGAGGAAGAGAGTGTCAGTGGGGGGAGAGGCTGAAAAAGTGTCAGGTGGGGGGGAGAGAGTGCAAGTGGGGAGGGGGTGGGAGAGTATCAGTGGGGGAGGGAGAAAGAGTGTCAGTGGGAAAAGGAGAGAGTGTCAGTAGGGAAGGGGAAAGAGAGTGTCAGTTGGGTAAGGGGGAGAGTGGGTCAGTGGGGGAGCAAGAGTTTGTTAGTGGGCAGGGGGAAAGAGTTTGTCAGTGGGGAGGGGGGATAGGGTGTGGCCATGGGTGGGGAGAGAGAGTGTCAGTGGCAATGAGCAAGAAAGAGTGTCAGTGGCGGGGAGGAGGGAGAGAGAGCCAAGAAGGAAGCAGCATGGATAGCAGGAGAGAGGCCTGAGTGTGAGTTCTGGTATCTGTGTGGGCAAAGAGAGTATGGAGTGAGAGAGTGTCAATTTGGAGAGAGAGAAAAAGAGGGAGAGAAGAAGAGAGGGAGAGAAGAAGAGGGAGAGAAGAAGAGAGGGAGGGAGAGAGAAAAAGAGACATAGAGTGTGTGAAGAGAGAGTGTCAGTATGGGGAGAGAGAGTGCCTGTGTGGGGAGAGAGTGTCAGTGTGGGAAGAGGGAGAGAGTGTCAGTGTGGGGACAAGGACATGGAGCAGATAACAAACTATATAGAATCGATGGGGATGGGAAAATAGGAAGGGGTCATAGAGGTAAAATGGGGGCAAGTGTGAGTTTGGCAAGCAGCGAGACACCCATAGTAAGGTACTACTAGAAACTTCTAAAAGCTAAACCCAATTGATGTAGAAATGGAGGAGCAGATAAGATAATAGTACAGGGTGAAAAAAACTGAAATGCATGCTTACAAATGCAAAAAGCCGGACAGATACAATGGGGGAGCTTGAATTAATATCTGCAAGGGAGCAGTATGATATCATAGGCATTACTGAAACATGGTGGGATGAAATTTACTGTATGACTGGGCTGTTAATTTAGACGGTTATTCCCTTTTTCGAAAGGATCGAGCAAATAGAAGAGGAGGTGGAGTATGATAATATGTTAACCGGATCTAAAACCTATTATAAGAGAAGATGTTTATGAAGTGAATGATGAAAATGTAGAGACTTGTGGATAGAAATTAGCTGTGGAGGAAAAAGTACAAGGAAAATGTTTGTGGGGATATGCTATAAACCACCAAATATCTGTGAGATTAAGGAAGCCAAAATACTTTTGCAAATGGAGAAGGCATCAAAACTTTGCATAATGGGTGATTTTAATTATCGAGACGTAGACTTGATTAATGAGATTAGCATTACAACAAAAGGAAGGGGTTCTTAAACAAAATTACATGACCCAAATTATTGAGGAACCAACCAGGAGAGGTGCAATACTGGATTTGGTAATATCAAACAATGTAGAAGTAATAAACAAATATTCAAGTTCAGGAACATTTGGGTAACAGTGATCATTACATGGTCTCATTTGAAATAAATGATCATAGAATAGATTAATTGGGTTCAACAAAGACGTTTTAAACTATAGAAAAGCAGATGTTAATAAATTGAGGACTAATCTACAAAGTATAAATTGGGATGATGGTTTTGCAGGGAAAAATGTGGAAAATAATGGTCAGTCTTTAAAACATGGTTAGAATAGCACACTTATCACTGTATACCCTTGGGTAATAAATATAAAAGAAATGTCTAATTAACAGGTACTGTAGTGGAGGAAATGGAAAATAAGAGGCAAGCATTTCAATTAAAGTAAGAAGGGACGGAGGCATCATATCAGAATTATGTAGCCATTGCTGGGTATGGCTAATATTCCGTCCTAGGGCTGGCAGTAAACTCTGGTACTATCAGGTTGCCAGTAGTTAGTATGGGGGTTTCCTCCTTCCATTTTGTACTGCACTTGAGTGACAGCAGGGGGTGGTACATCCTGTTGGAGCTGGGACAACAGGATGCCTGCCTACTGGCTTTACTTAAGGGCAGGACCACCCTAAAGTTAGCAGTGCCTTCCCCCACTTGAGGAAGGCAGGTCACACAGTGGAAAGGCTGAGATTGGGCCTTCCCCAGTCCTCTTACCTCCTGGGGATAGTGAGTGTAGTCCAGAAAAAATAGAGTGATGCTGCACACCTCAAAATAGAAAAAAAACATACAATTACCGGTGCTCCAATGTTTGCACGAAAGCCTGCAGTCAGTCCTAGATAGATGAACAAAGGAACAAAGGGCACTGCGGATTAAAGCAAATTAAACTCATTTATTGAGCCAACACGACGTTTCGACCTTAGTGGTCTTTTTGCCATTGTCACTTGAAAAAGACCACTAAGGTCGAAATGTCGTGTTGGCTCAATAAATGAGTTTAATTTGCTTAAATCCGCAGTGCCCTTTGTTCCTTTGTTCATCGATAGTGAGTGTACTGTAGACCATACTTCTACCTCCACTAGGGGAGTGGGGAAGAGCTAGGACGGCTGCGGGTGCCCTTGGCCTATAGTGGCGATCCAGGGACCATCATCCGGTGAATACTGAGAGACTGTATTGGGCAGATCCTTTCTTGTTCCTGTTACTGCAGAGTATAGTAATAAACCCGTTCCAGTTTGCAATATACTTCCTGCCTGGTGCGTGACCTTACTAGGGGGAAGAGATAATAAGTTATACCATGGGAGATCACTTTCAGTTGCTGGAGCCTACGGCAGATGGAGGCACTGCACTGCTAAAGATATATGTGGGGTATGAACCCAAGAAGCCTGTTCCTGTGTCCCCACTACCATCGGCGGATAACTCAGCCCTCCTATTGCCAGCAGGTATATTCACCATACACCCTGTAATGGCCAGATCTCCCAGAGGGTGGGGAAAACACTGTCACAATTATAAGGAATATACTGTAACAAAAGTTGCAAATTGGCAATCAAATGCACAAAAAAGGATTATGAAAAAAGGATTGCAATAGAAAGTAACCTTGTAATAGAAGAACCTAAAAAGTTATTTAAGTACCTTAATAACAAAACAATTAGAAAAGAAAATATAGGACCCTTTCAATGTGAGATAATTGGAAAAAGCAGAGCTATTAAACAAATTTTTTGCCTCTGTGTTTACCAGGGAAGAATAATTTGCAATTGTAGTGCCACAGGAAGAAGCCACAACCTGTATATTAACGAACAATTGGTTAACTGAGGAAGAAGTTCATAGGCGGCTTGATAAAATAAAAGTATATAAGGCACCTGCCCCTAATGGCATACATCGAATAGTCCTTAAGGAGTTAAGTTCAGTAATAGCCAAAGAATTACATTTAATATTCAAGTACTCCATTTCTATAGGCTCAGTACCACCAGATTGCCGTAAAGCAGATGTGGTGCCTATTTTTTTTAAAAGGGAACTAGATCACAACCAGGGAATTACAGACCTGTAAGCCTGACATCAATAGTGGGGAATTTATTTGAAGGTATAGTACAGGATAATATTAAGGAATACTAATGAAAAACAAAATTATTCATAAAGTTATGAAGGAGAGGTCATGTCAAACTAACCTTTTTAGTTTCTTTAAGGAGGTATGTAGGAATTTAGACCAGGGTAATGCAGTTGATGTGGTATACCTATATTTTGCAAATGCTTTTGATATGGTTCCACAAGAGGTTAGTGTTCTAAATAAAACAAATTGGACTCTAAAAATATTTGCACCAAGACTGAAAACTGGTTGAAGGATAAACAACAGAGGGTTGTCATAAATGAAACTTTTTCAGGTTGTGCTAAGGTTGTGAGTGGAGTACCTCAGGGATCGGTACTGGGACCCCTGCTTTTTATCTTGTTTATTACTGACCTTGAGGTTGGCATAGAGATAAGGTTGCCGGATGGGTTCTCCAAAAATACTGAACAAAATGGTGAAAGGTACGAGGAGCTAGAGACACACACCTCTCACCTCTCTCTGCTCCAAGCCATTTTTCCTCTCCTTGGCCCTATCCCCAAGCTCCTGACATCTCCTCCTGATGGGATGCTACTGGGTAATGCACAAAAAACAGAGAAGTGGTGCACAGAGGCAAGGAAATGAACCAAACGCAGCTCTAACAAAAAAGGCTACAGTATTTATTGAAAAAAAACGAACAAAAATCACATAGCTAGGTAAGCTCTGACGCATTTCATCCCACAAGGGAGTTTGTCCAGCACCCTAGCAACAGAAAACCTGCAGCCACCCAAGCCGGTCAGGTCACAATGTCCAGAGAGATAATACCGGACACATACATGTCCAGTTTTACCTCTAATTTTGTACTAGACTGTGTGTCCAAATAAAGGGCATTCCAGTTCAAAACTGGACACCTGGCAACCCTGATTATAACTATCGTTGAGCCTGTTTTCAGCAGCTACAGTCCCCTTCCCATGCTCCTGGGTTTTGGCACGATCCTCTATCCCGAGTAGGGTTTCCAGGTGGCTTGTCCAAAAATTTGGACACAATTGTGAAAAATGCGGCGCATTCAAAAAGTCGGCGGGAGGTTTGTTATTTATATAATCTCTGACAGTTACTTAACTCCACGTACTGTATGCAGATATGTTATTTATAAATTATCTGACCGTTATTTTTTTTTTCAAAATTACACTCCACATACAGTATGCACCAATTTGCACTTTTTCATAGTCTATGAAGCATGTGTCTGGGGTGCGTATGGAGGGGTATGGGGGGTGTATGTGGGGTGTGTGTGGATGGTTTGTGTGTGGAGTGTGTATGCGCAGTGTGTGGAATGTGTGTGTATGTGTGCCTGGGGTGCGAGTCATTTAAATATATTTTGTATATCCCAGTATCTAAGATGTCCTTTTTGAGCAAATGTATGTTATTTAGAGGGAGGGTTAGGAGGTATATAAATTGTGCGGGATTCTATTAAAATCGTTATCTTGTATTTTCATTTTGTCAATCATATTCAGTGCCTCATAGAGATGTAATATATAGGAGAAAAAAATAATACAAAGAAGGAAAAGTGAAGAATACATGAAAAACTGAGATAATACAGTAGCTAATAAGGATAACGGAATTCCATGTCTTAAATACTTCTTAATTAGTGATTATGTAAAGACTGACTCTTTCAATATGTCAACGTTTAATAAGAATACTGTATCCTTCTACTTTCTATAAATGAGAAATAACTCAGTTTTCTGTGTGGAAGGTGTAAAAGATGTCAGGAATTGGTAAAAACTGAGATTTATTTAAGTCCATTCTGCACTCCACTGACACAGATAGGGACATCCTTACTGAGCAGTCTTCTGCTCATTTTGACATTTTAATTATATTATTCATTGGGAATGGGCGAATCCGTTCAAATCCGTTTCCCGGAATTATGCGCATTTTCCCCCCAAAATCTGTTTTGCGGTGTAAAATCCGCAAACAGACATGGTTGGTTTTAATCTGTGTGGATCAAAAAACTCCATTGGATACAAACTGTGGATGGATTTGTAGAATTCAATCCGCGGATTCAGCAATCCCTCGGCAGAAATGGATGATACAAATCCGTCCACGGGTTCCGGAATACGCGGAGTGTATTGATAATACTATTAATATTAATAATAAAAAAAAATACGGAAAACTTGATTCGCCCTTTTTTAAATTGAACCGCTAAAATCAATGCACCAAAGGAACCGACCGATTCGCAGCGGATCAAAAAATATTTGCTCACTTTATCAGTCATTTGAGTGACACATGTACATTATTTTCAGCACGCTCCACTGTTTGCTCCAAAACGGCCACGTGATCCTCTTTCATTTTGTCATTTCAGCGAGGAGTGGGAAGGGAAGGAAGACAAAGCAAGAAGAGCAGTGAAACGCATTGTCAAATGTGATTTCACCAAAGATAACCCTTTAGAGCCTGCAGTCCTGCCACAGATGGACTGTCTGCTCTGCATGTTTGTCTTACAGGTTGTTAGCAAGAACCACCAGGCTTTCTGTAACTACCTGAAAAAACTAGCGTCAATGCTAAAAACTGGGGGACATATGTTAATGGTGGGGACATATAATGGAACCTTCTATATGGTTGGTGAGCACAAGTTCTTCAGTCTGTCATATGATGAGGAGTTTATAAGAGAGGCTGTTTGTGATGCAGGATTCATCATTGAGAATTTGGAAACATTACCTACTAAAAAGACCAGCACTTTCTCAGATTATGACCATGTTGTGTTTATGATAGCACGCAAGGAGAGGGAGGTTTAGTGATAATAAGTATACAACAATGTATTTGACACTTTACCTACTGAATGACAAAAGTTCAGCAAGTATCTCAATGACTACTTACTGTATAAAATTAATTACCGTATTTCTTGGAATTTTTCATTTGTAAGTGTAACTGCAGTGATATGACAGGAAAGTATACTGTATGTATGCGTATATTTGTTTACACACAGTATATGTACATGTTTGACAAGACCTTTATTATGTATTCTTTAATTATCTTTACTATGTTAGAATTAGAATAAGGTTATACTATTAAAAAAAAAGTAACCCAAGCTAGTGATGAACTTAGAAAGTGTCACCTGGAAGACACAGAAAATGCTTAACAGAAGACTAAGTCATCTTTTTATGATAAGGGTAATAAGGGGGCAAGATCCTAGCCAATAAACTTAAGGGGTTAGGGTCTAAAACAGTGATTTAAGCTGAGTTAATAATGGGCACATATTTGATCAAATATAAACTACCAAAATTGCAAAAAGATGAGTTTAAGACCCCAAATACTAAAATAACAAAACTGAAATTATTAGAAGTTATCAAGGCTTTAAAATCCCCGAAGACCCCATGACCTAATGGGTTATAAAATTATATTAATATCCTATCCCCAATCTTAATAGATCTTTTTAATACATTTTTGGAGAGAGTGCAGATCCTGGAACAGGTGACAGGAGTGAGCATTGTGATACTAAATAAAGCTGGTAAAGACCCAAATAGCTGTGACAGGTACAAGGTGATTTCCCTGCTAAACACAGATCTTAAGATCTATAGTAAGATTCTTGACAATAGTTTAAATCCTATCATTAAACGTCTAATGGACAATGAGCAGGTGGGGTTTATCAGCGAGGGTCAGGCGTGGAATAACACTAGGAAAATTATAAATATTCTAGATTATGTGAGCCACACTAGACGCAAAGCCATTCTATTAAACCTAGACACAGAAAAGGCATTATTTGATAGGATCAAATGAAAATTCCTATATAAGACACTGGAAGCATTTGACTTGAACGAGTTATACCTTAGGGGGGTACACGTTCTTTCCAAAAATCCTACTGCAATCCTTAAAGACCCTGGGGGTGATTTTAAAATCACTAATGGGACAAGGCATGGCTGTCCTCCTTCACCCCTGTTGTTTATAATAGAGCCACACACAGCCACAATCAGAGAGTTCCAATATTCAAAGTATTAATATAGTAGATGAGACATATAAATTCCCACTGTTTGTGGATATATCATTTTGACTATTTTGAAATCTGTTCACATCTCTCCCTAACTTACAAGCTGTACTTGCTGAATATGGCAGTCTATTCAGTGTACAAAATAAATATGGATAAGTCGGAAGCCCTAAATGTAACCAATCCATGTCACAAAATCAAATGTCTTAAATTGAATTTCAATAACAAATGGAGGGAGACACATTTAAAATACTTGGGCATATTGGGACAGGAGGTTGTAACCAGGCTATATAATAAAGGTCAAGCCCTTTTGGTTACCCTTGCGCCATATATAAGGGTCCAAGAGAGTTAGTTCTTGGGCCCAGTAACATTGTATTATTGCATTTTATTGTCTTTAATAAAACCATTTTTTGTGTTTTTCCCTTTCTGGGCATGCAATCAAGCTTTTTTTGAGGATAAATGTACCGGGAATCATGCCTGATTCTCAGATACATGTTGCACATTTTCCCCGCAATATCTCCCCTTGAAAACGCAAGCGCAACTCACCACAAGGGTACCCTGCTTCAGCACCGCTTAGAAAGGAGGAGGCACAGGGATAAATATGTATTCCTGTAGCTGAGGGAATCCCTAGGTTAAGGGGGGTACCCCAGTTAATGCCAAGGTGACCCACAAACAGTATAGGGTTTGTGGGTACCCTAACCGCATATAAGGTTTGGGGCACTCAGAGTCCAAACTGAGTAAAAGAGAAAGTGTGTGGGGAATAAGGCAGACAGAAATAAAACGACAACTTTTTTCCTTTCTGTTCCCTGTTCCCCAATACCTTCATCTAGAGTCCCACATAGCTGTAAGGGTTCCCCGAGACTCAGAGTGTATTAAAGTATATTTTAATATGTTCACAGAACCCATGTCCAAACATGCAGCCCGTGCAAACCCATATGCGCAGGTATGTCTGCTAGACATCGGAGTTCAAAGCAGCCAGAGGATGTCCAGAGGTGCGAACAGCGCTTGGTTAGCGGGGAATGGCAGTCCTCTGGGATGCCACTTGTTCTGCCAGACGTAGGGGCGCCTGCCCAGTGGGTGGCTTTAGGATAGCTGGGGGGAGATGAGGCAGGCTTGGGCATGTCCCTTGGCTATTTCAAATTTCCCACTAACCTGGCTTTTCTAGCTGGCTTGGCTCTGATTGGCTGCATTAGAAAGTTCCCACGCACTGATTGTTTCTGTGTGGCCTGCTTCTATTGTATGAAAGAAGCAGAGAATACTATAGGAAGCCGTGAGCCAAACAGATGGTGTGTTCCCCTTGAGTCAGAGCCGAAAGAGCACAGGTGGGCTTTTCAAAGATGTTTTGTGCGAAATAGCAAGGCAACCAACTTCCATTCCAAGCCTGAAAGCTTGCCCGCCACAGACTAAGTCCAGCATTTTGGTACCAAGTTCTCAGAAACGAAAGTAGGGGTCACAGCTAGGATTTTATGCCGATTTTAGTTCAAGGGTAAAACTCTCCCATAGAGTTACCTGCACTCAGATCCCCAGTAAGTGTGTCTTTTCGTCTATATTTTGTGCATCTTTGTGTGTAAGCGAATGTATGCCAAACAAATTACAATTTATTTATCTACGTTGTTTTGCTTAATGAATGATTCTGGTAAAAAGGTGTAAATAACCTGGTCTCCCGTGACACATATTCTTAACTGAAGACTATCAATCCCTTTTTAGATATAACTATTACTGTAAGTTCTATTCACGAAACCAAGAGGGAGCAACAGGTACAAATATGGAATAAATATCACATATCATGGCTGCGTAGAATAACCTCAGTAATAATGAATATTCTCCCTTCAAGACCTTACTGACTTAATTTCCACTTAAATATAGAAAATACAGCTGCATCAGCCGTTTTTGTAAAACATCATGAAATGAAATAGCGGTATACAGTATACCCGTGATCCTCACTAATGTTTTCTGGCAGACTAACTAAACGCATCAGAGTAACAATGCAGGGTCCCTGCTGTGTGAATGCTACCATAGTCTGCCTGCCTGTAATAGACGCGCATTTAGAGGCTGAATCATTCACTCTAACTGCGCGCCTCTCACAGGCGATCGCAGGGTTTTTATTAACATACTAACATTACACTAATGTAGCAGGGGGTCTCCGGAGCTGAACCGCATTGATTTCAGGTCCGGGGACCCCCTACTTCCTGAGTTACAGGCCCCGTTATGGGGTACCGGTTTCCCCATGTTAAAATCCTGTGGGTCTAAACAAAGCAGAGGGATACCGGCACCCCATAACAGGGCCCGTATCTCAGTAAGTAGGGGGTCCCCGAGGCTGAAATCAACTTTGTTCAGCTCAGAAGACCCCCTGCTGCTCCCTCACACTAGTATCAAACACCCCCCCTCCAAATAAAAAAAATCCTTACCTTAGCGGGTAGCTGCTAAGGTTGTGAAGCTGCTTATATTTTATTTTTATTGTGTTTGTGAGCAGGGGGTCTCCGGAGCTGAACATACAGTACAGTAATGGGCAAAAAACTATTAACCAGATATGGATAATAGATTATTTCGCCATTATTAAACACAAAATTAGCAAGCATAAATAAAGTAAATAAATACAGTTCTACTTACCACAGAAATATGAAGGGCTTCCTCCTCTGGATACAGCAGGTCCCTTGGTCCTCCGTTGCCAGAAAGTATACTGTACATACATAATAAATACAATCTAATGTTGCCAAACCCCTTAATCACCTTAGCAGTTAATAATCGCGACAGTAATTAAGGGGTTAAACCACCCTGGCCTGCTACCCACCCTGTACCTATTGAGTAGTATAGTGGTAATCATACCCATATACTGTAATAATATGGGCATAATAAGCCACTATAGCACACAATGGGCACCTAATCTCAACAAATTAGTGCACAAAACACACAATAATAAAACATTCCAAAACACCAATCAAAGCAATTCATTAATACAACAGCTATGAATTAATTAAACCAGTAAATAATCAAAGCTATTAATTAATACAACAGCTATTAATTAAACCAGTAACCAATCAAGGTAATTCATTAATACAACAGCTATTAATTAAACCAGTAACCAATCAAGGCAATTCACTAATACAACAGCTATGAATTAATTAAATCAGTAACCAATCAAAGCAATTCATTAATACAACAGCTATTAATTAAACTAGTAACCTACAAAGAAATAAATTTAAAAAATATCAGAAACAACCATTAAACGCATTAGCCAACAAAATACATCATTAATTAAAAACGAAAATCGAATCGCCAACATTTTATTTTAATCAAGCAGAAAAATACCAAACAATTACAGCCACATGATAAATTAACATTGCAAAAGAAGCAGCAATACAAAGCCAGAAATGCCCCCCAAATATTGTCCTGATAATATATTGATATGTACTCCAACGTAGTACAGATTAATATATTATCAGTCAATGTGCAAAAAAAAAAAAAAACATCCAATATAAAAAACCTGTAAAATAATTCATTTACAAACATTCAATATATTACTTACCATTAGATGCGCTGGCCCTCCGACTCCCGGGGAAAAAGGAAGCTCACGTACCTTAAAGACCTCAAACAGCATCAGATGCCATCCACCATGAAGATCCTGCTCAGTACCCAAATCTTCTTTCTTTAATCACCTTCTTCTATCTTCATCTGTCACCATTTCTTGATCTTCTTAATGTTCCATAACGGGGCCTGTATCCCGGGAAGCAGGGGTCCCCGGACATAAAACTAACGTAGTTTAGCTCCAGAGAACCCCTGCACATATACACTATGAATTAAATGTATATTAAAAAACAATTTTCAGGTGAGATTTTCGCTGGCAGAGGCGGCTCTCTCAGAGCAGCTCTTTCTGCAGCAGAAATGTATTGCCGGGTCAGGCCTTTTCAGAGGGTCGATCCTATCGCTGGCACTACTGCTGCGGCAGAGTTTATTCGAGCATTTGCCCGTTCTCTGCCGCAGCAGTAGCCTGGCGCGCGCCCGAGAGTGACGGGCGCGCGCCGAAGCAGCGGAAGAGCGCCCTCCGATCGGGGCGCTCTCCCTACCGCTGCCGGGTCCGCCGGGTCCCCCGGAACCCCCTGCCTCTGTCCCGCGATCGCGGGACACCAGGGCTCCCTCGGGGAGCCCCTGGACACGCGTGCAGGGGGCGCACGCTCCCGAAGACGCGTGACCGCGTGTCTATGACGCGCGGCACGCCGAGGGGCGGCCACTAGCAAGCCGGGAAATCTCACGGCTTGCGGTACCGGCCACACTCGAATAAAGTGTGTCGGTACTGTAAATCGCTCTTTTTGCTATGAACGGTAATGAAGGCGTGCTGAATACCATGATAGCAACATTCAAAAAAACGTTTTTTTAAATGCCCTAGAGATATTTTTTATGAACCTTTACTGAAAAAGGCCCAGAGAATCAATGTACCGCTAATGGAAAAACTCGTACGGTTAAACATTTCCATAAGGTTTGGGACCGCTGGGTCTATAGATGAAAAAGTACCAAGAGGTTTTAGCCTCCTACAGTAGTTCTGCTGGGGACAAACTGGTTGTGAAATAGGGGACACAGGATATGGCCACATTGTTAAAAACCTTGAATTGGCCATTCACCTTGTTATCTTAATGTTATGTTATTTACGTTTTATTACTGGATATCTATTAGGTGGGGGGTTACCCCTGTCCTCCCCACTCCCTGCTATTTTTTTGTTCCCCTTTCATCTCATTCTCGAAAACTTAATTAAAAAATAAGTAATGAAAAAAAAGAATAAGATTAAATTAATATGTCATATTATTTTACTTTATAATAAGGAGTTTACTAGTTATTATTGGCTAAAGCTGTAAAATTCCAGGCATTATACAGCTGCAGCCTACGAAATTTTAAAACTTCACCAGATGTGCCATTTGGAATAACCATGTCATGGCGTGTGATGTTTTCAAATGTACCGCCATTGACTCGGGTTTGTATCGGGTGCAGAAAATTGGCGAAAATTGTATTTTAGCGTTATCTGCAATACCTTCTATAAACTCAAGTGGGCACTCGCGAATTGTTGTCTTAAAAATCTAATAGCAATTTAAGCTACACAATACAGTCGTACGTACAGTTCTGCAAGTCTGTGTGTGTGTACAGTAATTGTAATTTGAAGATTTATATTTGAAGCAGAGATTAATATTACGAGTTCGTACTGTATAGTCTGAGGATCCTTAGCCATAAACAGATTAAAAATATGAGGAGACATACAGTACCTGTACTGTATACAGGATAATAAAAGGAAAATAAGTAATACTTTCTTTCGAATGTAAAATATTTTTTCCGCTCATGCGTGTACAGTATGTATAATTGAAACCTTGTTGAAACGTATGTGCGTATCATCACATTTCTACATGTATTATTTATTAATTAATACTTTTGTTAGGCTTTCTCTTGTTTTCATACGGTTTTAATTTAATGCGCATGTGTGTATGTCTCATTGGAACTTTGTTGAAATGCATATGCGTGTCATCACATTTTGGCGCATGCGTGTATGTCTCATTGGAACCTTGTTGAAACGCATATGCGTGTCATCACATTTAGGCACATGCGTGTATGACTTCTCCGTCAAAGTGAATTTCAAGTCTGAAACAAAAAAACCTTTTTTTTTGTTTTGTTTCTCGACATGGGCTTGCATAACAATTTTTGCTATTTTTAGAATCAATCCCTGGCTTTTTAATTCTACACTGGTCATGTACACTATACTGTACTTTATGAGGTGGATGGTATAGTGTGATTTTTATTTGGGGGTGTGGGGTTCAAAACATTATGACCTGTTCAAAATATTTATTTGAACTAATAATCCAGCATACAGCCCTCTCCCCCCCACGCATGCGCACGTGCGATTACAGACATTCCTTTGTTTTTTTTTTCTTTTCTCGACATGGGATGAGTTTAGCTGTTAACTGCTGGCCAAAAGATTTCTCTGAACCAACCACTAATCCCACACACACTGCTATTGTAGCACCTGCCTCCACCCCCTCCCACCTCTTCACACACAACACACACACACAGCCTAACAAACCAACATGAATAGAAATGCTGATCCACACCTTCCCCAAAGCAATTAATCTATGATTGATAAATCCTTCTTGGAGAATCCACCATACATTCAAAGTGAATTTCAAGTTTAAAACAAATAAGACATCCCTTTTTGAAGGACTGATTTAAATTAACCATAATACGAATCATGTTTTTGAAAAGTTAACAATTTTTTTTATTTCATCTGGATAATCTGAGAAGAATGAGAAATACAAATAATCATGAATAATACAAATGTACAATCTTTATCTTCTTCGTAATGGCTGCATTGCATTCTGTCTATACAGTAGTTCTTTTGTCATTGAGAGAAGGGGGTTGTATAAATTAAAGACTGGTTCAATATACAGTGCACACAGTCCAATACATTTACATATTGCCCCCCACCCCTATGTTTATTATTGCAGCAGCCAGCTCTGAAAAAAAAGAAAAACAAATGAGTGCAATAAAAGTGCATTTACTGTAAGGCATTGCGTATCTTCTTCGTATTGGCTGCATTGTCATTGAGAGAGGGGGAGGGTTGTGTAAATTATGACTGTTGCTCAATATACACACAGTTCACTAATTTTACACATGATCCTCCCCCCCCCCTCACCCCCTTCTGTTTTTAGTGCAGCAGCTCTGAAAAGAAAAGAAAAAAATAGTGCAGTAAAGTGCAGTAAGGCATTGAGTATACTGTACTGTATCACTATATTGAACTACACAGTTACTACAGTCAAACTACAGTATAACTACAGTATACTGTACAGTATTGTATTGTATTGTATGTCTTTATTTATATAGCGCCATTATTGTACATAGCGCTTCACAGTAGTAATACATGTGGTAATCAAATAAATAACAGATAACATAAATAGCAGATCACATAAATAGCAGATCATGGGAATAAGTGCTTTAGACATAAACGTAACATTAAGGAAGAGGAATCCCTGCCCCTAGGAGCTTACAGTCTAATTGGTAGGTAGGGAGAACGTACAGAGACAGTAGGAGGGAGTTCTGGTAAGTGCGTCTGCACGGGGCCAAGCTTTATGTATCATGTGTTCAGAATATTCACAGTGCTATTCATATGCTACTTTAAGCAAGTGTGTCTTAAGGTGGGTCTTAAAGGTGGATAGAGAGGGTGCTAGTCGGGTACTGAGGGGAATGGCATTCCAGAGGTGTGGGGCAGTCAGTAAAAAAGGTTTAAGGCGGGAGAGGGCTTTAGATACAAAGGGGGTAGAAAGAAGACATCCTTGAGCAGAACGCAAGAGTCGGGATGGTGCATAGCGAGAAATTAGGGCTGAGATGTAAGGAGGGGCAGAAGAATGTAAAGCTTTAAAAGTGAGGAGAAGAATGGAGTGTGAGATGCGGGATTTGAACGGAAGCCAGGAGAGGGATTTCATGAGGGGAGATGCTGAGACAGATCTAGGAAAGAGTAGAGTGACTCTGGCTGAAGCATTTAGGATAGATTGTAGGGGAGACAGGTGAGAGGCAAAAAGGCCGGACAGCAGGAGGTTACAGTAATCAAGACTGGAGAGAATGAGGGCCTGAGTCAGAGTTTTAGCAGTCGAGCAACAGAGGAATGGGCGTATCTTTGTTATATTGCGGAGGAAAAAGCGACAAGTTTTAGAAATGTTTTGAATGTGAGGAGCGAATGTGAGAGAGGAGTCGAGTGTGACACCTATGCAGCGTGCTTGGGCTACTGGGTGAATGATCGTAGTTCCAACAGTAATGTGGAAGGAGGTAGCAGGGCCAGGTTTGGGAGGAAGTGTGAGGAGCTCTGTTTTAGCCATGTTGAGTTTAAGGCGGCGGAGAGCCATCCAGGATGATATAGCAGAGAGACATTCAGAAACTTTGGTTTGTACAGCAGGTGTAAGGTCGGGTGTTGAAAAGTATATTTTTGGGTCGTCAGCATAGAGGTGATATTTAAACCCAAAAGATGTTATTAGGTCACCTAGAGACAGTGTGTACAGAGAAAAGAGAAGAGGTCCCAGGACAGAGCCCTGGGGTACCCCCACAGATAGATAAATAGAGGAGGAGGAGGAGGTGTTAGCTGAAGATACACTGAAAGTACAATGGGAGAGGTAGGATGAGATCCAGGATAGAGCTTTGTTCCGAATACCAAGAGTATGGAGAATATGAAGGAGAAGAGGGTGGTCCATGGTGTCAAATGCTGCAGAGAGGTCGAGTAATATGAGCAGAGTGTAATGACCTCTGTCTTTGGCAGCATGGAGGTCATCAGTTATTTTAGTGAAGGCTGTTTCCGTGGAGTGAGCAGTGCGGAAGCCAGATTGTAGAGGGTCTAGGAGAGAATAGATGTTTAGAAAATGGAGCAAGCGAGAGAATACAAGACATTCAAGGAGTTTAGAGGCAAAAGGCAGGAGGGAGACAGGTCGATAGTTAGAAAGACAGGAAGGGTCAAGCTTGCTGTTTTTGAGTAATGGTATGACGGTTGCATGTTTGAAGGAGGATGGAAAAGGTTCCAGAGCAGAGGGAGGAGTTAAAAATGTGTGTGAGCATAGGGATTATAGTTGGAGCAAGAGGTTTTAGGAGATGGGAGGGAATGGGGTCAAGAGGGCAAGTGGTAGAGGGAGTAGAGGCGATCAACAGCGACACATCCTCCTCTGAGACAGTGGAAAAAGAGTCAAGAAAGGCAGGAGGAGAGTTAGGAAGAGGTGCAGGATGGGAGGAAGAAACAGAGGGGATGTTCTGCCGTATGGGTTCCACCTTTTCCTTAAAATAGTCAGCAAAGTCCGGAGCGGAGATGGAGGAAGGAGAGGCAGCTGAGGGTGGTTTGAGTAGAGTATCAAAGACAGAGAACTGTCGGCGTGGGTTAGACTTGTGCATGTTTATTAGTGCAGAAAAGTATGCTTGTTTAGCTTGCAAGAGGGCAGAGTTGAAATAGGATAGCATAAATTTGTAGTGAAGGAAGTCTGCGAGAGTGTGAGACTTCCTCCAAAGGCGTTCAGAGGAACGAGTGGAGGAACGCAGCATGCGTGTGTGGGAATTTTGCCAGGGTCCAGGGTAAGAAGGGCGAGTGCGGCAGAGAGAAAGCGGGGCATGTAGATCAAGAGACGAGGACAAGACAGAGTTGTAGTTCCTGACCAGGTTGTCAGGGTCTGTAGCAGAGCTGAGAGAGGAGAGGGAGGAGCGTAAAGTGGACACAAAGTCAGGTAAGTGAATAGAGCGCAGGTTTCTGCAGAACCGGGGGGTAGATGGAGGTGGAGAAGGGGAGAAGCGAGATAGAGAGAATGAGATGAGATGATGGTCAGAGAGAGGAAAAGGGGAAATGGAGAAATCGGAGAGAGAGAATTTCATAGTGAAAACCAGGTCTAAGTAGTGGCCATCCTTATGGGTGCTGGCTGCAGTCCACTGTTGAAGGCCAAAAGAAGAGGTTAGAGAAAGAAAGCGGGAAGCCCAAGGGAGAGAGGGGTAATCAATGTGGCAATTGAAGTCCCCAAGGAGAAGAACAAGGGAGTCTGAGGAGAGGAAGAAAGAGAGCCAGGATTCAAAGTGAGAGAGAAAGGCAGAAGGGGGATGAGTAGAGGTAGGTGGGCGATAGATGACCGCCACATGGACAGGGAGAGGAGAGAAAATCTGGACAGTGTGAGCCTCAAAGGAGGGAAAAGCAAGAGATGGAGGAATAGGAAGGGTTCAGTAACGACAGAGAGAGGAGAGCAGGAGCCCCACGCCTCCACCCCTGCCATCAGTGTGCGGAGTGTGGGAGAAGGAAAGGCCACCATAGGAGAGGGCAGCTTCCAGAGCAGAGTCAGACTGAGTGAGCCAGGTCTCAGTTATAGCAAATAGGAGCAGAGAGTGAGAGAGAAAAAAGTCATGTACAGAGAGAAACTTGTTAGAAAGGGAGCGAGCATTCCAAAGGGCACAGGAGAAAGGGAGAGAGGAGGGAGGGTGGCAGGGGATGGGTATGAAGTTGGAGGGGTTGACACCAGAAGGAGTAGAGGTTGCAATTGGCAGGCGAGGACGAGCGCATGTAGGAATAAGACAGGGACCAGGATTGGGAGAGATATCCCCAGAAGCAAGGAGGATAAGCATGGATAGAAAGAGGATGTGTGAGGAGGATTTGTAGGGGTGTGTTTTAGTGCAGGGGATATAGCTGTGTGGTGTCAGAGGACGCAGGTAAGAAAGGAGTTCATGTGAACAGAGATGTGGTGAAGGAAGGAGAGATGGAGATATATGAATGGAGTTAGAGACATACTGATGCTGGTAAAAAGAAGTGCATAATTTGAGAAGAAGTGAAGTCACAGCAAATATAAATGGTAAAGGCAGCCTCACAGCAATAATGATGCAGTCTGGTATAGATGATATCCTCCTTTCCAGCGTAGCTCCTATTCCTCCCTCTCTTGCTTTTCCCTCCTTTGAGGCTCACACTGTCCAGATTTTCTCTCCTCTCTCAGTTCATGTGGCGGTCATCTATCACCCACCTACCTCTACTCATCCCCCTTCTGCCTTTCTCTCTCACTTTGAATCCTGGCTCTCTTGCTTCCTCTCCTCAGACTCCCCTGTTCTTCTCCTTGGGGACTTCAATTGCCACATTGATGACCCCTCTCTCCCTTGGGCTTCCCGCTTTCTTTCTCTAACCTCTTCTTTTGGCCTTCAACAGTGGACTGCAGCAAGCACCCACAAGGATGGCCACTACTTAGACCAGGTTTTCACTAAGAACTTCTCTCTCTCCGATTTCTCCATTTCCCCTTTTCCTCTCTCTGACCATCATCTCATCTCATTCGCTCTATCTCGCTTCTCCCCTTCTCCACCTCCATCTACACTCCGGTTCTGCAGAAACCTGCGCTCTATTCACTTACCTGACTTTGAGTCCACTTTACGCTCCTCCCTCTCCTCTCTCAGCTCTGCTACAGACCCCGACAACCTGGTCAGGAACTACAACCCTGTCTTTTCCTGCTCTCTTGATCTACATGCCCCACTTTCTCTCTGCCGCACTCGCCCTTCTTACCCTAGACCCTGGCTACACTCCCACACACGCATGCTGCATTCCTCCACTCGTTACTCTGAACGCCACTGGAGGAAGTCTCACACTCTCGCAGACTTCATTCACTACAAAATTATGCTATCCTGTTTCAACTCTGCCCTCTCGCAAGCTAAACAAGCCTACTTTTCTGCACTAATCAACATGCACAAGTCTAACCCACGCCGACTGTTCTCTGTCTTTGATACTCTACTCAAACCACCCTCAGCTGCCTCTCCTTCCTCCATCTCCGCTCAGGACTTTGCTGACTATTTTAAGGAAAAGGTGGAATCCATACGTCAGAACATCCCCTCTGTTTCTTCCTCCCATCCTACACCTCTTCCTAACTCTCCTCCTGCCTTCCTTGACTCTTTTTCCACTGTCTCAGAGGAGGATGTGTCGCTGTTGATCTCCCTCTACCACTTGCCCTCTTGACCCCATTCCCTCCCATCTCCTAAAACCTCTTGCTCCTACTATAATCCCTACGCTCACACACATTTTTAACTCCTCACTCTGTTCTGGAACCTTTCCATCCTACTTCAAACATGCAACAGTCATACCATTACTCAAAAACAGCAAGCTTGACCCTACCTGTCTTTCTAACTATCGACCTGTCTCCCTCCTGCCTTTTGCCTCTAAACTCCTTGAACATCTTGTATTCTCTCGCTTGCTCCATTTTCTCAACACCTATTCTCTCCTAGACCCTCTACAATCTGGCTTCCGCACTGCTCACTCCACGGAAACAGCCCTCACTAAAATAACTGATGACCTCCATGCTGCCAAAGACGGAGGTCATTACACTCTGCTCATATTACTCGACCTCTCTGCAGCATTTGACACCGTGGACCACCCTATTCTCCTTCACATTCTCCATACTCTTGGTATTCAGAACAAAGCTCTATCCTGGATCTCATCCTACCTCTCCCATCGTACTTTCAGTGTCTCTTCTGCTAACACCTCCTCCTCCTCTATTGATCTCTCTGTAGGGGTACCTCAGGGCTCTGTCCTGGGACCTCTTCACTTTTCTCTGTACACACTCTCTCTAGGTGACCTAATAACATCTTTTGGGTTTAAATATCACCTCTATGCTGACGACACACAAATATACTTTTCAACACCTGACCTTACACCTGCTATACAGAACAAAGTTTCTGAATGTCTCTCTGCTATATCATCCTGGATGGCTCTCCGCCGCCTTAAACTCAACATGGCTAAAACAGAGCTCCTCACACTTCCTCCCAAACCTGGCCCTGCTACCTCCTTCCACATTACTGTTGGAACTACGATCATCCACCCAGTAGCCCAAGCACGCTGCCTAGGGGTCGCACTCGACTCCTCTCTCACATTCGCCCCTCACATTCAAAACATTTCTAAAACTTGTCGCTTTTTCCTCCGCAATATAACAAAGATACGCCCTTTCCTCTGTTGCTCGACTGCTAAAACCCTGACTCAGGCCCTCATTTTCTCCCGTCTTGATTACTGTAACCTCCTACTGTCCAGCCTTCCTGCCTCTCACCTGTCTCCCCTACAATCTATCCTAAATGCTGCTGCCAAAATCACTCTACTCTTTCCTAGATCTGTCTCAGCATCTCCCCTCCTGAAATCCCTCTCCTGGCTTCCAATCAAATCCCGCATCTCACACTCCCTTCTTTTCCTCACTTTTAAAGCTTTACACTCTTCTGCCCCTCCTTACATCTCAGCCCTAATTTCTCGCTATGCACCACCCCGACTCTTGCGTTCTGCTCAAGGATGTCTTCTTTCTACCCCCTTTTTATCTAAAGCCCTCTCCCGCCTTAAACCTTTTTCACTGACTGCCCCACACCTCTGGAATGCCCTTCCCCTCAGTACCCGACTAGCACCCTCTCTATCCACCTTTAAGACCCACCTTAAGACACACTTGCTTAAAGAAGCATACGAATAGCACTGTGAACATTCTGAACACATGATACATAAAGCTTGGCCCCCTGCAGACGCACATACCAGAACTCCCTCCACCTGTCTCTGTACGTTCTCCCTACCTACCAATTAGATTGTAAGCTCCTCGGGGCAGGGACTCCTCTTCCTTAATGTTATGTTTGTCTAAAGCACTTATTCCCATGATCTGTTATTTATATTATCTGTTATTTATTCGATTACCACATGTATTACTACTGTGAAGCGCTATGTACATTAATGGCGCTATATAAATAAAGACATACAGTACAATACAATAAAATACCCTCTTAACTGTGGGCCGTTTCGCGCAAAAAAACGGAACCTGATGACGTAATGACGCTACCCGCGTCATCGCGCATGCGCAGAGCGACTCAGTGCCGATCTAAGGGCAAAGCAAGTCTCACGGGCAGTGTGGCCATCTTGGTTAAGGGCAAGTCATAGAAAATCACTGCCCCACTAATACAATACATCCCTACAACGCATACATACAGTGCTACTCACTGAGCATGCGCATTGCGACGAGGTAAACATCAACAATGCTGAAATACAAATGTTAAGAAATATAGAAGATAGAAAAAGAAAAGACACTCTATAATGAGGAAAATTTAAAAAAACATATTAATTTACAACTTATACTGACACATAAGGGAAAAATAAGAGATATAGAATACATATAAACATAATTTGACAAATAATTTAAAACAACCAAATAACTTAAAAAATATATGTTAAAACATAAATACTGCATAACACATATTGTATATCTAAATCCTAGGAACCAGGGAAATACAACAAATATCATATATAAAGAACATTGTATAAGGTATTATCAACACAATACATCAAATAACCAAGTTTATCATAAACTTTGTGAAACTTTATGAACTTTAAAGGGCTAATTTGATCAATCCTTATTCGCTGAACGTGATTGACCTAAAGTGCAATCGATTATTTAAAAATTGTCAAATATTACAAGAAATGGGTTAACTGCCAGTCAATATTCAGACCCATAGGGAAGCGTGTTGGATACTTTTTCCGGACCAGTCCCATGATACGTTTTCTTACCAAACTGACAATCATCAGAGACAGCAACAACAACAAAAATCTTTCCCTTTATTTCATAAGGACACAAGAGAATAAGAAGAGGGAAGAGGGGGGGAGTAGAGAGGGGGGGGAGGAGGAGGGGTTTACAGGTGCGCCTCCAAACCGAAGAAGTTTTGAATGACGTATCAAATGTTATAAATATATCAGGAACCACTCTCTCCCCTATAGAGTTGTCACTACTAGATAAAGGTCTAAAATTTTCACCTTCAATGAACTTTAATTTGTTTGAAACCACCATTGATGTGTATAAGTTTGTTCGGAAATTATCCTTGAAAAAGTTTTTTGATAATTTTATTCCAAATGTTTCTGGGTCGACCGGAGATGGTGACTTGGATGGGGGGGACACCACTCGCCATCGAGAGTGATGTCCCCTCATCTGACTCCGTTCCTCCGGTATCTATTGCTCTACATACATTTAATGATTTCTGCACCTTGCAAGATATGAATGATCTTTTGTCTGAACAGACTTTTGATGATATTAGTATTCCTACTTTCTCAGAATGGAACTCGGGCCTAAAAAAGAGCTCTATCTTCTACCCCACTCATGTTAAGGGTCAATTTCTGACTATGTTTGAAAATCTGGTCATTAGGGACCTCCGTCTTCTAGCTCAGGGATTTTCCGTGGTAGACATTGTGTGTTTCGAATCATTGTCCTGGAAGAAACGGTGACCAGCTGAGAATTCACGTTTAATGTATTCATCAATCTCGGGAACTATTTGCTCTTGGAAAAATTCTTTATTTATGATTCCTGTAACAAGAAAGAAAAGTGCTCCAAATACTGTACAGTGCATAAGGTCATAGCATGTGACTTTGTGCATTATTTTACCTTCAAAGATGATGATGCATCCTGGTCCATGTCTAGAGATTGCACCCCACACATGCAGCTTCACTTGGTGCTTGGTACATGGCTTCAGAGCGTCCTTTTTTGTGGAATGCAAAAGTGGCAAATCTCTCAAGCGATACAGTTGACTCGTCAGTAAAGATGCAATCCTGAAAAGTCTCTCCACTTTCGTTCCATGCCGTGCCTGATCCACTCTTTTGATCTTGTTGGCTTCCCTTATCATAGGATATGCTCTGTGATGACAAGGAATAATTTTAGAGGTACTGTACAGTTAAACCACACTTTTACTTACTGTACCGTCTAGTACTAACCTTACACATCCATATTTCCATCCCAATTTGCGTCTCATGAGCCTGATGCTGGTCTCAGATGCGGTTATATTGTGATTTTTCTCAAGAGCGTTCTTGACACTTGTGGCACATCTCTCATCATTTTCTTCACTTATTTGGTCAACCAGAAGTGTTGTCACCCTACAGTGTAAAGGAAAACACAACAATTTGTTACAATAAGCCACAATTTCTCTAAAATAAACTGTTTAAACTGCTATTATTATAATTTCCTCTACTGTATTCTTTGTGAAGTGGTGAGTACACTTTTGGCGCTATATAAATATAACATTATAATAAAAAAAATTAAATAGGGACACAGTGTATAATAGGTGTGTGTGTCATACACAGTATATAAATATATATAAATATATATAAATATATATATATATATATATATATACAGTATATAGACATATAGACATATAGACATATAGACATAAACACACAAAAAGACTGAGACAATCCCCAAAATAGCACTCTAAATATACCACAGAATAACTAATCTAATATAAAGAAAAAACACTTGGATTCTGTGAAAGAATCATTGACAGGAGGGCTATGGAGAAGACAAAGGGTCTGGGGTTATTGGTCTTTCATCTTGTCTCCTCTATTGTATGTGTGTATGGTTGATAAGTGTTTATTGGTCATTCTTTATATATGTGATTGGGCAAGTTTGTTCTGAGATTATCCCAGATAAATCATGTACTCCCTAGAAATTTGGGAGAAACAAATTATGGAATGGTTGCAATGTGCAATGTGGAGCTTGTGGATTGGATGAAGGGATAATATATGCATATAAGATAAGGGTTAAATGTAATGTATAAATACTGAGACTGGGATGACCCCACCTCACATCACACTGAAACAGCTGGTTGAGGTGTCATCTCCTTGTGCACTCGTAAATAAAGATTCCTTGATACTCACTGAACCTGCCTGCAGTTCTTGGTACCAGGGGTACCCCAGAAAAGGCTGCAATTACAATTCTAAGTCAAAATAGAAAAAGGAAATGATTTAAATAACGAGCAATAAGACACACTAACATTAAAAACAAAAACACACTGTAGGCAGCATAACAAAAATAAAAAAGCTGCGACTAGAAAAATAATACATTTAATATCGCTGGAAGTAAAACCAAGAGTTTAAATATATCAAAAGTGTAATAATATACCTTTCAAAAATATGAGGTGATACAAATGAGCTAAAGGATTTCAACACCCCCTAAGGATCTAGCTACAAATAATATAACTAAACCCAAAAGAAAAAATAATTAAGTATATACAATGAATAAACTTATATACACAATAGTGAACATAAGAAAAAATAATATATCTTAAACCAAGGGGGAGACACAGGGGAAAATAAGATGAAAAGTACTTAAACCCTGTGCAGCAATAACCAAAAATAATAAAAATATCAAAAAACATGAGTGCAAAACATTCCTGTGGATTCTGACAAAAAGGCAAAACACATGGCTATATAAGATGAAAAATAAAGCCAGTACTGGATACTCAATCAAACAAGTGTTTGCCTACATCCCACAAAGGGGAAAGGACTCAAAGCTGCAGAGAAAGTGATACTCAGCTGTCCATAATTATGTATGAGTCAGTCCAAGGGAGAGTAATTCCAACATAGATTGCAGTCTCTCATATCGTCCACAGGAGTTGCATCATGAAGCAAAGGTCACGCTGTAGAAATCATGTATATTGCCGTCAGTGAACACTCTACGCGTTTCAGCCAAGGGGGCCTTCTTCCCGGAGTGGTATATATAATATAAATATATATATAAATAAACACACACAGTATACACTGTACTGTGTATACTATAGTGCCGAGGTGGGCAACCCTGTAGCCAATAGCCACAAGTGGCTAATTGACCATCAAAGTGTGGCTAATTGGAGTTTGCCAAAAAAAGCTTAAAAAAATGTGATATATATCTGATAAAACTAGCTGCTATTACAACGGACGGTGCACCAGCAATGATTGGAAAAAAAATCAGGATTTGTTTCTCGAATTGTTGATGTCAATTTGGAGGCAGAGATAAGAAGTGCATCGAGTACAGATAGTCAGCCAATGTTTCTGCAACTTCGCATTAACTTGTCTTGCATTTTTAATTTGAAGAATTGTCATCATTTGCGTCTCAAGCAGTTGTACCTGAGTAGTCAAAGTGTACATGTTTTGAATGAACTTGTTCAAACAGTGCGTGTTGTTTTAAATGTTCGTTTACTGTAAGTAGCCTTATTTCTCAAATTTTACATGGTGTGGCTTTTTTCACTTCTCATTCGCCACACCTGTGGATACATTGAAAAATAGGTTGCCCACCTAGGCTGTAGTGCATGGGGGATATAAGGCGCTATACAGTATTCTGTAAATATAACATTGTGTGGGGTAATTGAGGTACTGTGGGGTAAACTGAAGACTGTGACGTCACCCAATCTGCGCCGGATACACGAGAGGTACACGCAGTACCGGAACGGACTTTCAGTGACTGAGGCGGCTGTGTTGTGTGTGCTGGGCCGAGCACTTCTGTATTGTATTTATACTCACCTTCTCTTGTGAGTATTTTTATTTGTGTTTTTAGGAAGGCGTCATTAAAGTTTTTACTGTGCTGCGCAATCTTCTGTCCATTTTCTGTTCCCTAACGGAGAAAAAGGTGCAGGACTCCTTAAAGACCGGATTTGAAGAGACAGCTTTTCAGGACCTACGGAGGCCAAGGATACCACGAGGGGTTCGTGCCATAACCGAGGCTTCCGGGACCAGGACGGCTTAAAGAACAGTTTCTCTCCCCTGCATGTGATCTAGCCACTTCTAGTAAGTAGGCATTCTAGATAACTCAGCTTTTTGGAATAACCATTGTCTGTTCAAATACACTGCGCAATGTTTTCTCTCTCTGCTTGATATTTTATATATGCAGGATCAAGTTCATCCTATGAGAAGAACTGCTTGTTGCCCCTATGAACTGTGAACTGAGTTCGTTTCTCATCGACCACTCAAGGTTGTAAATTTGGAACTATCATTTCATCACAATTATTTGGGACTTTTTCACACATTTATGCGCCAGGTTATGTATCTATTTTTGTGTTTATACAGTAATTGACTTGATGGATGGAGAGGAGAGCGGGGATGCGTGAGTATGGTGTCATGGGTGTGTGTTTGAGATTTACTGTTAACAGTCAAAATTAAAATGTATTGATTTTAAGAATGTAAATCTTGATCAAATGTGAAAAACATGTATAGAAGACGTTATTATTCATACTTTACGGCAGAGGACAATAATTGCTAGGAAAAATGTACTGTTAAAAACACTGTGCTGATTTAAGAATATCCTGAAAACCTGGCCTGTTTGCGGCCCTCGAGGACTGGAGTTGTGCGGCCTGCACTAATGCATTTCATGAGTAAAAGGGTAATTACAGTACATACTGTACAGTAAAGGAAACAAAAATACTTACTCGGTAGTGGCAGTGGGGATCCGCTTGACACTTCTGGCCTTACCATGGGCATGATAGCTGATAGTGCTTGCTGCTAAAACGAGTCCTGAAGTATTTAACCAGCGTTGTATCTGTGAAATTTGGCGAGCGATCATGTTATGAGAACCGTGAGAGACTCAATCAATGGCCTTTTGAGGCATTTAAAGGCTCCTCCCTAGAAGGCCAGCCCGTTTGGGACCGACTTTGCTGTTTGATTGCACCGTGCTGTACAGTACAGTAGTTCAAAAGTTATAGAAAAATGTTTTTACTCAACAAAAAAAAAATAGGATTGTTTCATTGGTTCATGTTTTTAATGCTTGGTATGTCTGTATAATCATTTATTTCTATTTCTGCTTTGCATGTGCATGTCTGGAGGTAGGTGAAGATAAAGTGTAAGAAATCCCCCCCCCCCTTCCCACCTCCCCCCAATTCTGGCAGGTAAGACACTGTGCTCCAATATAGTGATACACTGTTAACGCAATGCCTAACAGCAAATGCCCTTTTAATGCACTCATTTTTGCTTTTCTTTTCAGAGCTGGCTGCTGCACTAAAAAAAACGAAGGAGTGGGGGGCATGTGTAAATGTATTGTACTGTGTGTACTGTATATTGTAGCAGTCTTTAATTTACACAACCCCCCCCTCTCTCAATGACAAAATAATTAAGAACTACTGTACAGACAGAATGCAAATCAGCCAGTACGAAGAAGATAAAGATTGAAAATTTGTATTATTCATGATTATATTTATTTTTCATTCTTCACAGATTATCCAGATGAAATAAAAAAAATTGTTAACTTTGCAAAAACATGATTCGTACTATGGTTAATTTAAATCAGTCCTTCAAAAAGGGATGTCATATTTATTTATTTATTTTAAACTTGAAAATCACTTTGAATGTGTGGTGGATTCTCCAAGAAGGGCTTATCAATCACAGATGAATTGCTTTGGGGAAGGTGTGGATAAGCATTTCTATTCACGTTGGTTTGTTAGGCTGTGTGTGAAGTGGTGGTGGGGAGAGGGTGGGGGGAGGTTCTACAATAGCAATGTGTGTGAGATTAGTGGTTGGTTCTGAGAAATCATTTTCCAGCAACTGCTGGCCAGCAGTTAAACTCATCCCATGTCGGGAAAAAACAAAAAAAACAAAGGAATGTCTGTGATCACACGTGCGCATGCATGTGTGGGGGTGAGTGAGAGTGCTGTATGATGGATTATTAGTTCAAAGAAATATTTTCAACAGGTCATCATAATGTTTTGAACCGCACACCCCCAAATAAAAATCACAGTATGCCACCCACCTCATAAAGTACAGTAAAGCTGGTGATTGATTCTCAGAAAAGCAAAAATTGTTATGCAAGCCCATGTTGAGAAACAAAACAAAAAAAGGTTTTTTTTCCACACTTGAAATTCACATTGAATGACAAGTGATTCTCGCCAAAGCCCCAAGAAAGTCTTTTCACACGTGCAGTATGCATGCACGTTTGAACCTGGGCGCAGGAAGATTACTCTAAGCCAAAAAGTCTCTAATTACAAATGAATGGTTTTGGGGGAGGTGTCGATAAGAAGTAGAAATACTTTAGCCGTGTGTGGGGGGAGGGGGCTGAGGGGGGAGGGCTGTATGCTGGATTATTAGTTCAAAAAATTATTTTCAACAGATCATCATAATGTTTTGAACCCCACACCCCCAAATAAAAATCACAGTATGCCACCCCACCTCATAAAATACAGTATAGTGTAAATGACTAGTGTAGAATTAAAAAGCTAGTGATTGATTCTCAGAATTGCAAAAATTGTTATGCAAGCCCCTGTCGAGAAATAAAACAAAAAAGGTTTTTTTCAGACTTGAAATTCACATTGATGAGAAGTCATACACGCATGCGTCTAAATGTGATGACACGCATATGCGTTTCAACAAGGTTCCAATGAGACTTACTGTACACGCATTCGCATAAAATAACAACAGTATGAAAACAAGAGAAAGCCTATCAAAAGTTGAAAGTATTGAATAATACATATAGAATAAAAGATATACATTTTTATTTTTGAGGTTTCTTAAAAGAGTTAATTAAACATGCAAGTGTATTGTAATTATACTGCAAAATACAATGTCAAACAGCAGTGATGATTACAGTACAAATAAAAAAATATTGAATATGAAAACAACAGCATACTGTTTAAGGTTTTCTACTTTATAAAGCTCACAATTATTCTATCCTAATCAATAAAAATTGCACTGTCACTAAATTGTTGCCTACAGTACTTGGATTTTTAAATCAGATTCACACTGTACAAGCAACGTTTCAAAAAAGCGATATTATACTGTACAGTAGATCCATCGAAATCCCTCCTTTTGCCTTTTTCCGCTTGATGTCAAAGTTTATTTTCTAGGGAAAAATAACATGATGCTATTATTTCCGGTATTGCGCATGCGTCAAGTCGAGTCATTGGGAATTAAAGCAGCAGTTCAAATAACTTCTGATAGGTTCTTGAGCCCCGCCCTCTCCCTAGCTGTCCACCAATTGTATCTACTCTAGTAACTGCTCTGTCAATCATATTGCAGGACAACATTTTCAATAATTAATTATGCAAGAATTAAATAACACTGGGCTAAGCGATTGATTAAAGGAGAACGGACCGGTCTGCAGCTTATTGTAACTAATCACTTGTCTGTGTGCATAATGTATTGATGCACATACTGTATGTACTGTACAGTACAGTACTTTAAAAAAAGAATATATTTTTTTTAAATACGGCAGTTTGAACTGCAGCTGTAAACTTAATACTGTACTGTATAGGGTAACACAGGTAGTAAATTATATTTATCTTCATTATAGACTTTGCCAAACGTGTGGTGATGAGCCACCATCAGTCCCGTAGTCTTCATTATACAGGTAGTTGACAGTTGACAGCGGGCCTGCTACACCTGTACTTGACAGCTGATGAAGCTGGAAATCTTTTTGGTACATGCAAGCTTGCTGGAAGTTTTGTACGTATTCTGGCGGGGACAGATAGCAAGGATTGCCGTTCACCAGGTTATCCCTGATGGTCGGATCGTTATTATAAGCCAGTGCAGGCTCCGGTGCATGCGCCATTGAATTGCTGGATTGGGATTGACAAATTTTACATGGATTCAATCCGGACTTTCTCCTTTTGAAGTTTTCATGCTCAAACACAATTGAAAAATCTGGTATAACACACCAAAAGCCTCTTTCATCTCTACGTGCCGGGTCAATACGAAAAAAAATGGATTGCTACTTATCTTTTTTCTAATCGCACGCTTCCACACATGAGGGGCAGGTGAACATTTGTTAAAATCATAGTTCGAAGTGAAATATTCATAAATTTCGGTAACAGCCGCCATGTTATCTGCTGGAGCATTAATTGCAGAACAAATTAAAAATGCATAAGTACAGTCAGGTCTTTTATACAGTGGTGTACTCATAGGGCCTTATTCAGAGAACATTCATAAAAAAAATCGCCAGGGAATGTAAAATGTTTATTTTTTGGGCGTTGCTATCACGGTATTCAGAAAGGCTCAAATACCAGTGATAGCAAAATGCCCACAACTGGCGAGTTGCTGCCAGCGAGAGCCTCGAGCCTCTGAAAAGGCAAAAACTAGCGATTCATTTCTGCTGCAGAGAGAGCGGCTTTGAGAGAGCCGCCTCTCCCAGCTGAAATGTCGCCCGAAATTTATTTATTTAAATATCAATTCCTTTAATAGTGTAGAGGTGCAGGGGGTGTCCGGAGCTGAACCACGTTGGTTTTATGTCCGGGGACCCCCTGCTTCCCGAGATACAGGCCTTTTTATGGGGTGCCGGTATCTCCTATGCAAGAAAATGTCCCGGTCACGTGACGCGGGACATTTCAATGCAGAGGGATGCCGGCACCCCATAATGGGGCCTGTATCTCGGGAAGCAGGGGGTCCCTGGACATAAAACCAACGTGGTTCAGCTCCGGAGACCCCCTGCACCTCTACACTATTAAAGTAATGGATATTTAAATAAATATTTTAAAACAGATCAATACACGCCCCCCACCTCTGCCCAAACCCATACACTACAGTAATGGGCAAAATAATTATTATCCAGATATGGATAATAGATTATTTGCCCATTATTAAACACTGCATTAGCATACATAAA
The DNA here is from genome assembly GCF_040206685.1 of Ascaphus truei. Lineage (NCBI taxonomy): Eukaryota > Metazoa > Chordata > Amphibia > Anura > Ascaphidae > Ascaphus > Ascaphus truei. The sequence goes on along the minus strand of NC_134488.1, from coordinate 40,174,350 downwards.
TAAAATAAATAAATACATTTATAATTACCACACAGCAGGTCCCTCTGTCCTCCGTTGCCAGAAAGCATATATAGAAAATAAATACATTCTAATTGCCCCTAACCCCTTAATCACCTTAGTGGTTACTAACCGCTACAGTCATTAAGGGGTTAACCCACCCTGACCCGGGAGGCCTAAGCACCCACCCCAGACTGACTATACCCACCCTGTACCCATTGAGTAGTATAGTGGTACATCATACCCATATAATAATAATAATATGGGCATGATAAGCCTCTGTAGCACTCAATGGGCACCCTAATAAAAATACAGTAATACACAAGACACACAGTAATAAAACCTAACTATACTCCCAATAAACACACTTCACTAAATAAAATCAGTAGCCAGCTAATCCAATCAATAGAAGCAATTACAACATCAACAATGAATTAATTAAACCATTACCCAATCAAACCAATTAATCCCTAAAGCAACTCAAAATGAATAGTAACACTAACCAATGTAAACAATGAATTAATCCTACATTAATTAATGTAACCATTAAAAGACAAATAAATACATTAAAACTATCTCTGAAGTATCCATAAAACACATTAGCTAACATAATACAACTTTAAGTACAAGCGAACACCAATCGCAAACCTTTTCTTACATTAACCATAAACAAACAATTACATCCAAATCAATAAATGCAATAACAAGCGAGAAATGCCCCCCAAATATTGCCATAATAATGTATTAATCTGTACCCTAAAGAGGTACCGATTAATATATTAGCAGTCAATGTGCCTCCCCCCCAAAAAAAAATCACATCCAAAGAATACACCTGTAAAAAGAGACATTTACAAACATTGAATATCTTACTTACCATTAGAAGCGGTGGACCTCTGACTCCCGGGGTAATAGGAAGCTCACGTACCTTGAAGGCCTCCAACAGCAACCGATGCTCCCGCCATCAGGATCCGGCTCAGGTACCCCAATCTTCTTTTTTCTTTCTTTACTCACCGTCTTCTATCTTCATCTGTAACCATTTCTTGTTGTTCTTTATCTTCTTTCTTCATCTGTCAATCCATAGAACCCCATGTTAAATCCCAGCCGATGCTGTCTCGTCGGCTTCTTGGGCTTAAATGAGGCGTCACGCCCTTAAATATGGCTTGTGACGTCACATTTACCCTCACAATGGTTAACAGCCACCTGATTGTTTACATTGTTTAGTGTTACTATTCATTTTGAGTTACTTTAGGGATTAATTGGTTTGATTGGGTAATGGTTTAATTAATTCATTGTTGATATTGTAATTGCTTCTATTGATTGGATGAGCTGGCTACTGATTTTATTTAGTGAAGTGTGTTTTTTGGGAGTATAGTTAGGTTTTATTACTGTGTGTCTTGTGTATTACTGTATTTTTATTAGGGTGCCCATTGAGTGCTACAGAGGCTTATCATGGCCATATTATTATTATATGGGTATGATGTACCACTATACTACTGAATGGGTATAGGGTGGGTATAGTCAGTCTGGGGTGGGTGCTTAGGCCTCACGGGTGAGTGAAGGGGGTATTAGCCCTAAGGATGGGTGTTTAGACCTTGCGGGGGGGTAGTGGTTGAGTAAAACCCTTTATTACCTTAGAGGTATTAACCGCAAAGGTAATGAAGGGGTTAACTCCCCCCGCAACCCCCCCCGCAACCCCCCGCAATGCCTAAACAGCCACTAAGGGCCAAAATTCCCCCTCACTCACCCCCGCTAGCCACAGTATTGCATTGTACTGTATGTTTATTACAGTAAGCCTGGCACGGATGTTTAACCCCTTCATTGCCTTAGTGGTTAGCCGCTAAGGTAATGAAGTTGCTGTACATGCATGTTTCCTGCCTCGGATGCATGCCGGGGGGGTCCGGTGCTGGTATTAATGGCTATCAGCTCCGGAGACCCCCGGCATCAATCCGAGGCAGGAAAGGTGCCTGATTTTTTCTAAGTCCCGACCCATCGCAGCTCATCGAGGCATTTCCCCACCAATTGTCCAACAATTTTGTGGGGAATTGGATTTGGGGAGAAAATCATTTTTTAGGGCTGCGATGGGCCGCAACACCCGACTCGCGGGTCTCTGAATAGTGGGAGTTTATCAACCCTCCGAAAATGGTCGATAAGGGCCTGATCGCTGCTTAGTCAGCGAATTTCGGACGGAGATAAAATTTTGTGTCGATACAGGCCGTTATCGAGCACTTATCGAGGCAATCTGAATACCAGTAGCCATTTTGGTCGATAAGTGCTCGATAAGGGCCTTATCGAGGCTTTCTGAATAAGGCCCATAGTGTCCAGTCTGCAATGATGCAGGAGAAAGAATGTAAGATAAAAAAAAAAAGACACAGAGCATTGAGTTTAAGAGTTTTAATTACGAAACGCCTAAAAACGCCTTGTATTCTCTTGCTTGCTTCATTTTCTCAACACCTATTCTCTTCTAGAGCTTCTACAATCTGTCTTCCGCACTGCTCTCTCCACGGAAACAGCCCTCACTAAAAAAACTGATGACCTCCATGCTGCCAAAAACAGAGGTCATTACACTATGCTCATATTACTCGACCTCATTGCCACATTTGACACCATGGACCACCCTCTTCTCCTTCACATTCTCCATACTCTTGGTATTCGCAAAAGAGCTCTATCCTGGATCTCCTCTTACCTCTCCCAGCGTACTTTGGGTGTCTCTTTTGCTAACACCTCCTCCTCCTCTATCGATCTCTCTGTGGGGGTACCACAGGGCTCTGTCCTGGGACTCCTTCACTTTTCTCTTTACACACTCTCTCTAGGTGATCTTATCACATCTTTTGGGTTTAAATATCACCTCTATGCTGACGACACACAAATTTACCTTTCAACCCCTGACCTTACACCTGCTATAGAGACCAAAGTTTCTGAATGTCTCTCTGGTATATCATCCTGGATGGCCATTTGCCGCCTTAAACTCAACATTCCAAAAACAGAACTCCTCATACTTCCTCCCAAATCTGGCCCTACTACCTCCTTTCACATTACTGTTGGAAGTATGATCATTCACCCAGTAGCCCAAGCACGCTGCTTAGGGGTCACACTCGATTCCTCTCTCACATTCTCCTCTCACATTCAAAACGTTTCTAAAACCTGTCGCTTTTTACTCCGCAATATCACTAAGATACGCCCATTCCTCTGTTGCTCGACTGCTAAAACTCTGACTCAGGCCCTCATGCTCTCCCATCATGATTACTGTAACCTCCTGCTGTCCAGCCTTCCTGCCTCTCACCAGTCTCCCCTACAATCTATCTTAAACGCTGCTGCCAAAATCGCTTTGCTCTTTCCTAAATCTGTCTCTGCATCTCCCCTCCTGAAATCCCTCTCCTGGCTTCCGATCAAATCCCATATCTCACACTCAATTCTCCTCCTCACTTTTAAAGTTTTACACTCTTCTGCCCCGCCTTACATCTCAGCCCTAATTTTTCGTTATGCACCATCCCAACTCTTGCGTTCTTCTCAATTATGTCTTCATTCTACCCTCTTTGTATCTAAAGCTCTCTCCCGCCTTAAACGTTTTCCACTGACTGCCCCGCACCTCTGGAATGCCCTTCCCTTTCAATACCCGACTAGCACCCACTCTATCCACCTTTAAGACCCACCTTAAGACACAGTTGCTTAAAGAAGCATATGAATAGCACTGTGGATAATACTGGTCACATGATACATAAAGCTTAGCCCCTGCAGACACACTTACCAGAACTCCCTCCTACTGTCTCTGTAATTCTCCCTACCTACCAATTAGACTGTAAGCTCCTCGGAGCAGGGACTCCTCTTCCTTAATGTTAATTTTATGTCTGAAGCACTTATTCCCGTGATCTGTTATTTATATTATCTGTTATTTATTTGATTACCACATGTATTACTACTGTGAAGCGCTATGTACATTAATGGCGCTATATAAATAAAGACATACAATACAATACAATACAGTACAGTATACCGTAGTTATACTGTAGTTTGACTGTAGTAACTGTGTAGTTCAATATAGTGATACAGTACAGTATACTCAAGATACTGTAACTTCTTCAAGGTCAATTCACAATGAACCACTGTGGCAGACATGGTTTTTATCTGTTTTTTAAAACACCTGCAAGTCGACACAGTACCGCAAGTACTGTACACATTAAAATTCATTACAATTAATTAATTTCTGCCACCTGGCAGATACGCTAAAAATTGCACTCAATTAAATCCGAAACCATTAAATTAAACAGACCAACCGCGGATCAGCTGGGCGGCGTGAATGCGGGATGAACGTAGGAATGCAAAAGTAATACTGTGTGGAATAATGAAGAGACAACGACAACGGCTGTGTGATCTTTTACAAATACGGCCGATACAGCTCTAGAAATCCCTGCTCTCTGAATGTTTTTCGGGCATTATTCATTTAGTAATCCCTGACATTAATAATAAAAAAAACTTCCTAATGTATAACTGCTAACAGTAAATACCCCCCCTTGTCCAGCTGCATCTCCGCTCAACTCCTTTCACCCAGCACAGCAGCATATGCAGGCTCTTTCACAGCTGCTAGGGCTGTCAGAAGCTGGTGGGTCCCAACTAGTAACTTTGTTACTTGCAACAAAGTAATGTTTCTTCCACAACTTGCATAGCTTTTGCAATTTTTATTTGTTTTTTTTTAAATGTAGATTGTAGTTAAAATCACTGTCACCTCCACTTCACTTCCCCATCTCCCTTAACCCACCTCTCCCTCTCCCATCTTCTCCCCTTCCACTCCCCCCCAAACCTCCAGTTCCCTACATAGCCTCACTTCTCCCTCTCTACCCTCTTTCTCCCCCCTCTCTCCCCTTTCTACCCCCTCTACCCTCTTTCAACCCCTCTCTACCCTCTTTCTCCCTCTCTCACTTCTTTCTCCCCCTCTCTCTCCTCTCCCCCCTCACATCTCTTACTCCCTCTCTTCCCCCTCTCCCCCTCACCTCTCTTTCTCCCCCTCTCTCTCCTCTCCCCCCTCACATCTCTTACTCCCTCTCTTCCCCCTCTCCCCCTCACCTCTCTTTCTCCCCCTCTCTCCCCCCTCACCTCTCTAACTCCCTCTCTCCCCCTCTCTTACCCCCTCTCTTCTTCCCCCTCCTTCACCTCTCTCCTTCCCCCTCACCTCTATCTTCTTCCCCCTCCCTCACCTCTCTCTTCTTCCCCCTCCCTCACCTCTCTTCTTCCCCCTCCCTCACCTCTCTCTTCTTCCCCCTCCCTCACCTCTCTATTCTTCCCCCTCCCTCACCTCTCTCTTCTCCCCCCACCTCAATCTCCTCCCCTCACTTCTCTTTCTCCTCCCCCTCACCACACTCTTGTCCCACCCCCTCATCTCTTTCTCCTCCAACCCCCTCATCTCTCTCTCTAGTCTCTCCCCTCACCTGTCTCCCCCCACTCCCTCACCTCACTTCCCCCACCCCCTCACCTTGTTCCCCCACCCCCTCACCTCCCACCACCCTCACCTCTCCATCCCCACTTCTCCCTCCACTCCTCACCCCTCTTCCTCCTCACCTCTCTTCCCCCCTCCTCCACCTTTCTCTCCCTCTATCTCAATCCCCATAACATATCTCTTCTACCCCACTCTCACCTTTCTCTCCTCCCCCTTACCTCTCTCTCCTCTCACCCTCTAATCTCTCTTTCTCTTCTCTGACCCCTTCTCCTCTCTCTCCGACCCCTTCTCCTCTCTCGCTCCTCCTTCCCCTTCACCTCTCTCCCCTCTCATTTGCTACTTTACTTCTTTTTCCTACACAGGTGCATCAGCATATTGCCGATTTATATACCTATACAAAAGTGTCTATTATTTTATGAAAAAAGCCTACATTTAGCCTATAAATGTAATAATCCCCTCAGAACAGGTTGTTACTGGATAATGCCCTGGCTGAATTAAAGTCCCTTGGCTTCCGCTCAGGCTTCAACTAAATATCTCTGATTAAGCAGTAGCGAAACTAGTTAGATTTGGACTTGCAAGCCACGGTAGCTCCCTGTGACATGTGACATATGACGTGTGGATTCCCCTTTGCTTTGCTGTTTGATCCATGGATACCCATGTGTGGATGTGTCACGCTGTGCAGCCAGCAGACCAGACCAGTCCCTTGTACTGAGGTGGGATGTAGAGTAAATGCACCGACAGCAGAGGGGGCATGTCTGGGATGTGGAGTAGTAGTGTAGCCAGGCCTGGATATAGATAAAGAATGGTCAAGTACTTGCCGAGACTGAGGATATAGAAAGTTCCGTAGTCAAAATCCATAGAAGAGTCTGAGAGTCTTAGAGGTTAGAGTAGTCTGTAGGAAAGCCGAGGTCAGGAGCCAGAGGGGTATTAAGATGAGCTGGGTCAGTAGCTGTAAGGAATAAACACAAGAGAGCACGACACAGGTTCCAGGCAACACAGGTAGCAAGGAGCTATGCAGAGCAAGGAAGTGAAGGCAAAGCAGGATATTTAAAGTGACAGTGACCTATCCGGATGAGGGGCATGGCGGAGGCGTGTCGAGGAGCTACTCGTGAGTGGCTGAGAGACCAGGAAATAGTTGGGCACAGCTGAGAGTCTGTAACACCAGTGCCAGAATCCAAGATGGCGGCGGCAGAGTTCAAGGTATGCACTGAGTGGCGGCATGGGTAGCAACGGGGGGGGGGCATGGGCACAAGCCGCTGCAGTACTGGTAGTGGGTAAGGAGGGGTCACGCCGCAAGGGATGTGGCCCCCGATTCCTTACAGGATGCTGCTGAGACACTGCTGTAACATCTTGACCGTGCGCAAAGCAAAGGGTTGCAAGCGAGGTGCAGTATCTCCCCTTATTAAAACTGAGGTGATCGACACAGGTGACACATCACTGAAGGTGGTTGTTGACTCCGTGAACTCTGGTGTGAGCAGGACTACATAACAGCGGAGAAGCCAACTACCACACGCTGGGACGCTATCCAAAACGCTGTTTTAATGCATATTGGCTGTAAGTGCAATATTGTTCTAACCAATCTCTTGTTAATAAATTTATTGTGCCATGATTCTTTTCTCTCTTTTTCACTTTTATCCATTGCCTACTCTGAATACATTGGAGACCTAGCATTTCCTGATTAACCCCTGCTACTCCGAATGGGAAGAAAAGCATCAGTACAGGCCATATCTTATTTACCTAGCCTTTCCTGATTAACTCCTGCAATTCTGGATGGGATGAAAATTATCAGTACAAGCCACATCTAATATGCAAGTGCAAGTACTTTATTATAAGTGCTTTAGTAGGTATATAACCTTTATTGATATATTGTTGTCTTCTTTTGGATTTATCTGGACTATCCTTATACTTGAGTCAACGCGCCGGAGGACACTTTTATCTTCTCTCCTCACATTTGGAGGGACGTGGAACTCCCTCCTGGACTCTGGCTGCTGGCTAATTAAGTATACTTATATTGGACTCTTTAATCTTCCTATATTTACACTTTTGTGTTATATTAACACTTGATTTTTTTATTGTTTAATAAATGATATTAGGATAGTGAGTATCACTACTTTTTCTTTTTTTAACATTGGATTCATGGATTAACTAAAGAAAAATCAGATTCAGCCAATATTAATAAGCAATATATTGAATAAACTCTGAAATATAATGAGAAACTCTGGTCACACAGTAACTGCAATGTTGGGACAGTAAATACTCCCAGTGCTAATAGCATGTGATTCCTCTACAGTCATCACAGCATCTTCAACCTGATGAGGAATTACCCAACATGGATGAGCTATCTCATGATATTGTAGAGAAGAGGAAGCAGGCACATGTCTTAATCAGCAGTGAAAAAGGTTTAATGTGCCAAGAAATCCAATGTTTCGGCAGTAATACTGCCTTTCTCAAGGTGTAGGCTCAGTATTACTGCCGAAACGTTTGATTTCTTGGCACATTAAACCCTTTTCACTGCTGATTAAGACCGTGTGCCTGCTTCTTCTTCTCTACTGGATTCTTTTGGGGACTTCAGGAGCTCCCCAGAACCAAAGCACCGGCAGCAAACTACCTCACTATCACCTGAATTTCTGTGCGTGCAAAACCCTCTTTGATATTGATACCCTGACATGATATTCACATGATACAAGCTAACTATTGTGATCAAGATGTGTCCAGGACTGTTAGCAGGACTGCTCAATTATCTTTAATCATAATATTATCTATTAACATTACAATAAAAATAAACTGGACCAGACCAATTATGTTTTGGTGAAACCAGAAGCAAATACAAAACACAATATTTTTTAGACACAAAACCACATCCAAAACAATGCAATTTTAATTTGCAAAATAATTAGTGCATATAGACTTGATGATTCATTGACCACAATAAATGCACAAACTTGTTATCGTGCAATGTCAGATGGATCATTTCAATAATCCTAATGACAAATCATTATTCAGCCTACAACATTAACAAACACGGATCAGCACCATCCCTCATGTATATTTGTACAGAAGCTTATCACATGCTCTGATAATTGCTGAAATACTGAGATGCCAACCGAGCTTCTTCTATTCTACCTTCTCAAGCTGCAACTTTAGGCTTCTACACATGCAACATAGAAGTAACAGGATCGTTACACCAAGGAGACGCACAATGGATTCCAGTCTCCACAAGCATTACCATGATAAAGAGTTTGATCCCAGATGGTTAATAGATACATATTGCTATAATGGAACTAATGATATGTTTGAGGAGACAATTGTATATCCGATTAAACAATTGAATAAATGTTTCTCTTCAGGTACGTTCATTTATAGTTGTTATTGAAGTTATTGTAAAATATTATCTACATTTTTGGGGAACTGCAGCATGTGAATAAGCTCTTATATTTTCTTCAATACTTTGCTAATTTGAAAAACAATATTATCCTATTTTCTAACCATTGAATGCAGGTCGTGTGAGAGGGGAAACCCTGCTCGATGCTACCATGGGACCACTCGCTTTCCATCTCTTAACCGCCTGTGATTTCTTCAAAGAGATCAATGTGATAGAATTTACTGACGCAAATATCAGGGAATTTGAAATGTGGAAGAACAAGGAGCCCGGAGCTGCTGACTGGTCTCACACTGCAAAAATAGTTTGTGATCTGGAAGGAAAGAGGTAAAGTATATTTCAGGAAAAATTATCATCTTCCAGGAGAGAAAAATTAGACCTCGAGGAAGCAGAAAAATCAAACTAAAGAATCTCAATGCTCAATATTAGGCATGAATGTGTTTAATATGTATTCAAGTTATAGAAAGACAAGAGAGACAATTCTACAAATGCCATGTTTGTTATGAAATTTTCATGTAAAACCACTGACAAATGTGACAAAGTGACGGTGTGAAAAGAAGGCGCTAAACACTAAATGTGGTCACTAACTATAAAATGACAATCAACAATAAACAACAATTTACATACTCTCGTGAAAGATAGTGACAATCAATGTGCAAAAACAGTGATGTGAGTTTATAAATGTTGCAACTCCCTGCTCAAACCCACTGGTAGGGTTTGTCTTCACTCGTCCCCAAAATGTAGAATTAGCTTCTCAAATTCCAGTGGGAGCATGTACTGTAGGGAGAAAAACAAGAAAACACAATGAACTAAGTGTAGACCACAATATTGTGTGGATAAAATTCTGTGCAATCTTGGCTCTCTTGTGCAGCCTACTCACAAAATATCAGTGGTTTTAGGGCAACTTCAGTATACTGTGGTGATTGTGTTCCTCTGAAGTGTGGAGATGCAAAGAAAAGAAATGCATCCATAGTGCAGATCAATATAGTAAAAAGTATAACATTTATATAGCACATCAAAAATGCACACTTACAGTACAATAAAACAGTCTAAAATCAGCATGTATCACTCAATGTGAAAGAAGAACAGATCGACCGGTGTTTGCCTTCCTCTGGGCGGTCTCACTCTACGTGTTTCACCAATAGAGTATGCGGCTTTCTCAGGAGTGTGATGCCCCCTCCCCAAATGTAGCTTTATATACCCAATCCAATTAAAACGTGATATACTCGTCTGTAAGGATGTTGGAAACTCCTGATCTAACTTTGTATTCACATTATTTGAAAAATCAATATAAATATATCTCTACTCCAAGGTCAATCCAATTGATTGATAAAGGGATAAGGGCACTTATAGTGCTATAGTAATTCTAATTAGTCTCTGTTTAATTAGCCAACTGACTTACAAAGATGCCTTTAGTATCGTCCAAAAAAGGAACCACTGCAGACATGGATAAAGGGGGAATAGATTAACTCAGTGATGTTTCAATGTTAGTGCAAAAAAATTATTATTAATGCAGACAACTTTCACTGGGATATATTAGCAAAAAAATGCTAAATAATGTGGATACAACTTCCAATTACCCTATTTCCTCAATTCTAAGACGCACCTTTTTTTCGATTTTCACATGTCTGAAATTGGGGTGCTTCTTAGAATCAATGTATTATTTATTTTTTACATGTTTTAGGAGAGATCCCATGTCAGCGGAGGACGAAGTGTGTGGCGGCAGCAGGAGAGGTCCCACGTCTGCAGATGGTTGAAGATGGACAGCGGGCAGCAGTGCGGTGGCAGCTTCAGGACAGGTCCCAAGTCTGCAAGTGAATGAAGATAAGAAGACAGCGGTCATGCGGTGGCAGAGGCAAATAGATCATAATAGCAGGAGCAGAGCGGCGTAGGGGAACGGCTTGGGAGGTGCACACTGTAACACCGGACGTTGACCGGTGTCTGACTTCCGGTTACAGTGTGCACCTCCCAAGCCGTTCCCTTATGCCGCTCTGCTCCTACTCAGCTCTCCTGCTATTATGATCTCCTGCCGCTGCACCCCACCGCACGTCCTCTGTCTTCTTATCTTCATTCACCTGCAGACTTTGGACCTGTCCTGCAGCCACCCACCCACCTGCTGTCCATCTTCAACCATCTGCAGACGTGGGACCTCTCCTGCCACCGCCGCCAGCTTCATCCTCTGCTGGCATGGGACCTCTCCTGAAACATGGTAAGTGAAAAAGTAATTTTCCTCGATTGTAAGGGCCAAATCGATGGTGCGTCTTACAATCGAAGGCGTCTTGCAATCGAGGAAATACGGTAGGTTCTTAGGTGCCTGTGCACCAATACAAATATCAGTTACACAATAACCAATTGTAAATAATAATGTGTTATAAATGACAACAAATCTATCCTATACACAAACATAATATACTGCAGCATCACACAAGGGGTGAGTATAGTTATACTGTATATGGGTTACTGCTTATAACATGATTATGCATCTGTGTAAACACAATACTAAATACCCTGTATGAGGCGGGAAGAAAAGAGCAAAAAGAGAGAGGCAAAAAATGTCAGAGATCATTGTTATTCCTGGGATTTTTAATTCTAGGTTTTAATAGATCCTCTCTGTTAACCAGCTCCATCTTTTGCATTGCCTCATCCAGTGTCTCTCTCCTATAGTTCTTCTCCAGAAATCTATCTTGTACTTTCTTAGCCTGAGAAATAAATATATTCCCATCACTACAATTTCTATTAATCCGATTAAACATGGAAATTGTAGTGATGGCAATAAATTTATCAGGCTAAGAAAGTACAAGATAGATAGGGGAGAGACACTGGACGAGGAAAAACTCGCATTCCTCACGAGTTATAGCAGAGAGGCAAATGATATCAAGAATATTATTAATAAACATTGGGGTAATCCGATTAATCGCATTTTGCCCCAAAATCCGCTTCATGGTGTAAAATCCTCAAACGGATTTGGTCGGTTTTAATCCGTGCAGATTCATAAAAATAATGCCATTGGATACAACCCCTGGATGGATTTGTAGAATCCAATACGCGGATTCTGCAATCCGTTGGCACATTCTTAAGAATTGGATTCTATAAATCCGTCCACGGGTTGCGGAAACCGCGGCGTGTATTGGTAATAATAATACAAAACCCGCAAAATGTGAATCGCCCTTTTTGAGGTTGATTCGCTAATTATACAAAACATTAATTAGAGATGTACAACACACTGTGTGTAAAAATTAGTATATTCAAGAATCTGATATTCCAAACCCACATACAGCCGTGGCATGCATTACAAGAGAATGGTTTGGGAGAGGTGTCGATAAGAAGTTGAAATCTTTAAGCCTTTAGTGTGTGCTGGGGGGGAGGGGGAGAGCGCTGTATGCTGGATTACTACAGTATTTCAAAGAAATATTTTCAACAGTTCACCATAATGTTTGATCCCCACATAACCAAATAAAAATCACAGTATGCCACCCACCTCATAAAATAAATACAGTACATGACAAGTGTAGAATTAAAAAGGAACAGTAGTGATTGATTCTCAGAATATCCAGAATTGTTATGCAAACCCATGTCGATAACCAAATTTATTTATTTTTTTTGCTTTTTTTAAAAACTTGAACTTCTAATTGAATGGGAAGTCATACACGCATGCGAATGTGATGCCATGCTCGGGAAGATTCAAGCCAGAAAGCCATCCATTACAAATGAATGGTGTGGGAGAGGTGTAGATTAGAAGCTGAAATACTTTAGCCTTATGTGTGCGGGGGCAAGGGAGAGAGCACTGTATGATGGATTATCAGTTCAAATAAATATATTCAAAAGGTCATAATGTTTAATGTGCAGAAATGTGATACTGTAACACGCCTATGTGTTTCAACAATGTTCCAATGAGACATACACGCATGCGCATAAAATAAAAACAGTATGAAAAGAAGAGCAAGCCTAGTAAAAGTATTGATTAATAAATAATACATATAGAAATGTGATAATGTTATTTTCGGAAGAAGACGCGACGTTATATTTTTGTAATTCTGTACTTCTTCTCCCAAAGGAGCCTCATACTACTACTGTATACAGTATGAACTCGGAACGTTAATTAATCTCTGCTTCAAATATAAATCTACCAATTTACAATTACTGCGCACGCACACACAGACCTGCAGAAATGTACAGCTGTACTGTAGGTTGAATTGCTATTAGACTTTTAAGACAACAGCTCGCGATCGCCCACCTGAGTTTCTAGACGGTATTGCAGTATTGCAGACCACACCAAAAAAAGTGCACTAAAATAATGAAAACCGCTCAGAAAAATAAGAAAACAGAGCGCGGCTGGCCGTGGTTATGAGAGCGGCGCGGCTTAGGCTGATTTTAGAATTTTTGAACCAGAACCAAAACCAGAATCGGCTCAATGTCTATAGTTTTCCTCACTATATATTTTAAGTTTTCAATTACATTATTTTTAGAGATTGGCGCACCTGTCAAAAGGTGATCCACAGATTTTCCATGGATTTTTTAACCAAAATGTATGTATTGTGACAGAAACCAGGGGATGGTAATAAATTCCATATATAGGGCTCCCAGGATACTGAACAGTTTCTATCCTGTCTGGCCTGGGAGTGCAGCCTTATAATACATGCACTCCATCCCACAGTTTTGGGCAAGCGCTGGAACTGAGGGATTTCTGTCACCTGTCATGCTAATTAGAAATCAGGTATGTAAGACTGATTTCCTGTTTGCTCTTGTCTCTTCTCCAGAGCCTGGAAGGCTGCTGAACACAGTGGGGAGAAGCCCCTTCCCCACACAGGTTCAATTGTTCTATTCATTTGGCTAACTCTGCAAAAGTACCTTGTTTTGTTGTTGGAAAGTGGAAAAGCCACTTCCACCCTGAGTTAGGGAAATCTAAGTTAAGTTATCGCTCAGGTGAGCAGCTTTTGTTTTGATGTGTTTTGTTGTATGCACTGTGGCAGTCTCAGTGCCTGGGACTGAATAAACCAGGCCCAGCCTGTTTAAAGGAACAGTACGTGACGCCTCCTCATTTAACCTACCCCAAAAGACCGTGTTCTAACCGTCCCGGACAAGCAGCGGAGCCCCGGAGTAAGCTGTTTGTCACATATGGTGGAGAATGCGGGCAGAACACTAAAAGGTCTGGGGGTTAAAGAACTTTAAAAAAAAAAAAAAAAAAAAAAAAAAAAGTTTTTTTTCTCTCTCTCCAAACAAGATGGAAGACGTGGTGAGTGCGCTGGTACGCAATGTCGCTGTCCAGAAAGACGCGAATGAAGCCCTGCAACAGGCGAGTGAAACCCAGCGACAGCTGTTAATAAACCAGCAAGAGACTAATGCAATCCTGCAACAGGCGAATGCAAACCAGCAAGAGACAAACCGCTTGCTGAGAGAGGAGCAACAGCGGTTCGCTCAGGGCTTACAGCAGGAACTCGAGATCCTGAGGGGGACTATCAGTAACCTTCCACTGGCAGCGGCAGCCCCAGTTCCGAAAATGACCAGGGCAAGCCACTACCTTCAGAAGATGGGACCCTCGGATGATGTGGAAGCCTATCTTCTCACGTTTGAACGCACGGCACAGAGAGAGGGATGGCCAGAAGCTGAGTGGGCTGGTCTAATCGCACCCTTCCTAAGCGGCGAACCCCAGAAGGCTTACTTTGATCTAGAGCCAGCCGAAGCTAACGTCTATGCAAAATTGAAGTTCGAGATCCTCGCCCGCCTCGGCGTAACCACGGCTGTTCGCGCCCAAAGGTTTCACGCATGGTCCTTCACGATGGATAAAGCCACCCGAAGCCAGATGTATGACCTCATCCACCTCGCCCGGAAGTGGCTACAACCCGAGATCAACTCAGCAAGCCACATCGTGGAACGGTTGGTCATGGACCAGTTCTTGAGGAAACTTCCCTCTGCCTTACGCCATTGGGTCAGTCGGAGTGACCCCCACAATGCGGATGAGCTTGTGGCCCTCGTAGAAAGGTACAATGCAGCAGGAGAGCACCCGCAACCCCCAGTCGTGGAGCAACCCCACTACCCGAGGTTCCAGGACTCTTCCAGAGACGGTAAAAGGGTACCGGGGTTAAGGGGAGCTGAAGAGCGGCGACCACCTTCACGCGGCACCAGCAACAGTGGTTCGCACACTAAGGGCAATAGCCAACATGGGGAGCCGGGAAAAGGCTCTAAGTGGGACACAGACTATGTACCTAAATGTGTAAATTGTCATGAGAGGGGCCACACAGCAAAAATCTGCCCACTAAATGATGAGCCCATGCAATGCAACAGCGTGGAACCTTATTCGCTGTTGTCCCAATGTATGCGCCCTAGCCCAGAGGACCCCTTGAATAACCATCTGTGGGCATTTGTAAAGGTTAATGGTAGGAGGGTTCGGGCACTTCTGGACTCTGGGAGCATGGTCACACTAGTGTCCGAATACCTCTTGCCCATTAAGAAGAAACAGGGAAACAGTTCACAAAGAATGGCAATTTGTTGTATACATGGTGATAATCATGAATATTCCACTGTTGATGTTTTTTTTGAAACAGAGTTTGGTTCTTTAGATTTCAAGGTGGGTATTGTACCCAAACTGGCACATGATGTGTTAATAGGGACCGACTTTCCCCATTTTCTAAAAATGTGGTCCCCTGCTCAGAATAGCGCCCAGAGTTCAATAGCGGACCATAACGAAGTATTAGAAGAAATAAATCCTTTCCCGTTTTCAGAAATGGAGGTTGACGAGGGCCCAAATAAGAAGGGGGAAAAGGAGGAGTGCTGTAAAATTCCCTTCCCCATCACTACTTTGGTAGGGAATACCCCAAATCAGGATGTTGATCAGACACTTACCACCCCAGAACCGGATAAGACCCTCGCTGACCTAGAGGTCAGTCCTGGGAGTTTTAAGAAGGCCCAGTGGGAGGACCCCACATTAGAGGTAGCAAGGGGAAATATACGGGACCTGAATAGTACTCTTGGCCAACCAGATAGGTCGCTTGCTTACCCCTACTTCGAGGTAGAGAACGACCTAGTATATTGGGTTGATAAAAGAAAATCAGTTACAACTAAACAATTGTTGGTACCACGGACATTCCGTAATGTAGTGTTACACCTCGCACATAGTCATCCATTGGGGGGACACCTAGGGGTGGAAAAGACAAAAGAAAAGGTTCTCCGAAGCTTCTATTGGCCTGGGGTTCTGGCAGAAATTACGAATTATTGTTCCTCATGCCCAGCATGTCAGATCACCGCCCCGTTCAAGGCGTACCGCAGCCCATTGGTACCCCTTCCCATAATAGAGGTACCATTTGACCGGATTGCTATGGATCTAGTAGGACCCCTAATAAAGTCTGCTAGGGGACATCAGCATATATTGGTAATATTAGATTATGCCACCCGATATCCGGAGGCAGTTCCCCTACGTAGCACCTCTGCCAAAAACATAGCAAAAGAGTTAGTAGTTCTGTTTTCCCGGGTTGGAATTCCTAAAGAGATTCTATCTGACCAGGGAACACCGTTTATGTCCCAAGTAACAAAAGAGTTATGTAAACTCCTAAAAATCAAGCATCTCAGAACCTCAGTCTATCATCCACAAACAGATGGTTTAGTGGAAAGGTTCAATAAAACCTTAAAGAGCATGTTACGGCGGGCGGTCGATAAAGATGGGAAAAACTGGGATTGTTTGTTACCGTACCTGTTATTTGCCATTAGGGAAGTTCCCCAATCATCCACAGGCTTCTCCCCGTTTGAACTATTGTATGGCCGACACCCAAGGGGCTTACTGGATATAGCCAAAGAGACTTGGGAACACGAGGTTACCCCTTACAGAAGTGTAATAGAGCATGTTGCCCAGATGCAGGACCGCATTGCTGCAGTCCTACCCATAGTGAGGGAACACATGGAGAAAGCTCAAGAAGCACAGAGGAATACGTATAATAAGGGTGCTAGGGTCAGAATTTTTTTTCCAGGTGATAGGGTACTAGTTCTGGTTCCCACCGTGGAAAGTAAATTCCTTGCTAAATGGCATGGGCCATATGAGGTCTTGGAAAGAGTGGGAGAAGTAAATTATAAGGTAAGACAGCCAGGTAGGAGGAAACCTGAGCAAATTTACCATATAAACCTACTCAAGCCCTGGAAAGATAGAGAAGTCTTGTCAACCCTAGTAACCCCAGGTCCGTCAGAGAGTCAAGAAACTGACCCAGAGGTTAGCATAGCTGAAACCCTGTCCGTTCATCAGAAACAAGAGGTTCAGAATTTAGTGAGCAGAAACAAAGAAATCTTCTCTACACAGCCAGGTAGAACTAGCGTAATTGAACATGACCTAGTCTCTGAACCGGGGGTCCGAGTTAACCTTAAACCGTACCGAATCCCAGAGGCCAAAAGAGAGGCTATAAGTTTAGAGGTTAAAAAAATGCTAAAACTAGGCGTAATTGAGGAATCCCAAAGTGGGTGGAACAGCCCTATAGTCTTAGTCCCAAAGCCAGATGGTACAACAAGGTTTTGTAATGACTACCGGAAACTAAACGCGGTGTCAAAATTTGATACTTACCCTATGCCCAGGGTGGATGAACTTGTAGAGAGACTGGGCAAAGCCCGATATCTCACAACCCTAGACCTAACAAAAGGGTACTGGCAGGTTCCCCTCACAGAAAGGGCAAAAGAAAAGACAGCCTTCTCAACCCCAGACGGCCTCTTTCAGTATAGGGTGCTGCCTTTTGGCTTACATGGAGCTCCCGCCACATTCCAAAGAATGATGGATAAAATTTTAAAACCACATGCTCGGTATGCTGCTGCCTACCTGGATGATGTGGTAATCCATAGTGAAGATTGGCAATCCCACCTTCCAAAGGTCCAAGCTGTGCTCGACGCAGTTCGGTCTGCTGGACTAACTGCTAACCCCGCTAAATGCACCATTGGTCTGGAGGAGGCCAAGTATCTGGGGTATTCTATTGGCAGAGGTTTACTCAAACCCCAAACACTCAAAGTGGAGGCGATACAAGGTTGGCCAAGGCCAGTTACAAAAAAACAAGTAAGGACCTTTTTGGGGTTAATTGGGTACTATAGAAGGTTTATTCCCAATTTTGCGACTAAGGCAACCCCACTAACCGACCTCACAAAAGCAAGAGGACCACTTATGGTAAAGTGGTCCCCCGAAACCGAACAGGCCTTTAGAAGCCTGAAAGAAGCTCTCTGTGCCCAACCAGTGTTGGTCACACCTGACTTCTCCAAAGAGTTCGTAGTCCAAACCGACGCATCTGAGGTAGGGCTGGGGGCGGTACTCTCCCAGGAGTCTCAAGGTGAGGAACACCCCATCCTTTATTTAAGTAGGAAACTAAATCCCCAGGAGAAAAATTACTCCATAGTAGAGAAAGAGTGTCTCGCAATAAAGTGGGCTGTAGAGACGCTCAAATACTACCTGTTGGGGAGAAAATTCCGGTTGGTCACAGATCATGCACCCCTTACCTGGATGTGTCAAAACAGGGAAAAGAATGCTAGAGTGACCAGGTGGTTCCTAAGCCTACAACCCTTTAAATTTTCTGTGGAACACAGGTCAGGGCACAAACATGGCAATGCTGACGGGTTGTCAAGGATGCACTCCCTAATATCCATGGTCGCTCATCCCTCAGGGTCTGAGCTGGGGGGGAGGATATGTGACAGAAACCAGGGGATGGTAATAAATTCCATATATAGGGCTCCCAGGATACTGAACAGTTTCTATCCTGTCTGGCCTGGGAGTGCAGCCTTATAATACATGCACTCCATCCCACAGTTTTGGGCAAGCGCTGGAACTGAGGGATTTCTGTCACCTGTCATGCTAATTAGAAATCAGGTATGTAAGACTGATTTCCTGTTTGCTCTTGTCTCTTCTCCAGAGCCTGGAAGGCTGCTGAACACAGTGGGGAGAAGCCCCTTCCCCACACAGGTTCAATTGTTCTATTCATTTGGCTAACTCTGCAAAAGTACCTTGTTTTGTTGTTGGAAAGTGGAAAAGCCACTTCCACCCTGAGTTAGGGAAATCTAAGTTAAGTTATCGCTCAGGTGAGCAGCTTTTGTTTTGATGTGTTTTGTTGTATGCACTGTGGCAGTCTCAGTGCCTGGGACTGAATAAACCAGGCCCAGCCTGTTTAAAGGAACAGTACGTGACGCCTCCTCATTTAACCTACCCCAAAAGACCGTGTTCTAACCGTCCCGGACAAGCAGCGGAGCCCCGGAGTAAGCTGTTTGTCACAGTATGTACATATTGTACAGTATGTCTTTACTTATATAGCGCCATTAATGTACATGGCGCTTCACAGCAGTAATACACGCGACAATCATATAACTAACAAATAATACAAATAACACATAATGGGAATGAGTGCTTCAGACATAAAAATAGCATTTCGGAAGAGAAGTCCCTGCTCCGAAGAGCTTACAATCTAATTGTAAGGTAGGAAGAACGCACAGAGAGAGTAGGATGGCATTCTGGTAAGTGCTTCTGCGGGGGGCCAAGCTTTATGTATCATGTGTATAGTATTAGCCACGGTGCTACTCATATGCTTCTTTAAGAAAGAGTGTCTTAAGGGGGTCTTAAAGGTGGATAGAGAGGGTGCTAGTCAAGTATTTTGTGGATGGGCATTCCAGAGGTATGGGGCAGTGAGTGAGAAAGGTTTAAGGTGGGAGAGGGCTTTAGATACAAAGGGTGTAGAGAACAGACATCCTTGAGCAGAACGCAAGAGTCGGGATTGTGCATAATGAGAAATTAGGGCTCAGATGTAAAGAGGGGCACAAGAGTGTAAAGCTTTAAAAGTGAGGAGGAGAATTGAGTGTGAGATGCAGAATTTGATAGGAAGCCAGGAAAGTGATTTCAGCAGGGGAGACGCTGAGACAGATTTAGGAAAGAGTAGAGTGATTCTTGCAGCAGTGTTTAGGATAGATAGTAGGGGAGGCAGGTGAGAGGAAGGAAGGATGGACAGCAGGAGGTTACAGTAATTGAGACGGGAGAGAATGAGGGCATTATTCAGAGCTTTAGCAGTCAAGCAACAGAAGAAAAAGTGTATTTAGTAATATTGCAGAGGATAAAGTGATATGTTTTAGATACATTTTGATTGTGAGAGGAGAATGTGAGAGAGGAATCGAGTGTGACCCCCTAGGCAGTATACTTGGGCTACTGGGTTAATGATAGTACTTCCAACAGTAATGTGGAAGGAGGTAGTGGGGCCAGGTTTGGGAGGAAGTATGAGGAGCTCTTTTTTTGCCATGTTAAGTTTAAGTCGGTAGAGGGCCATCCAAGATGATCTCGGAGAGACATTCAGAAACTTTGGTCTGTACAGCAGCTGTAAGTTCAGGGGTTGAAAGGTAAATGTGTGTGTTGTCAGCATAGAGGTCATATTTAAACCCAAGGGATGTGACTAGGTCAACTAGAGAAAGTGTGTACAGAGAAAAGAGAAGAGGTCCCAGGACAGAGCCCTGGGTATGCCACAGATAGATCGATAGCGGAGAAGGAAGTGTTAGCAGAAGAGACACTGAAAGTACAATGGGAGAGGTAAGATGAGATCCAGTATAGAGCTTTGTTACAAATACCAAGAGTATGGAGAAGGTGAAGGAGAAGAGGGTGGTCCACGGTATCAAATGCTGCAGAGAGGTCAAGTAATATGAGCAGAGTGTAATCACCTCTGTCTTTGGCAGCATGGAGGACATTAGTTATTTTAGTGAGGACTGTTTCAGTTGAGTGAGCAAAACAGGATCTGTGCATGAAAATCAAAGGTAGATTGGGCACTAAATTATGCTGTGACAGTGGTGCTAAATAGCAGCGTTTTGGGATTCCACAGTAATTATGCTGCGCCTGACACATTAATCTTTTTCTGACAAAGTGACTTATGCTTGTCGATATACAGTAGTTCTTGCTGATATCCTTTAAGGAAGTGTGGGCTGCAAGTCATTTAAATATACTTTAATATCCCAGTGTCTAAGGTTTTCTCCATTTTTAGGACAGGTGTCTCTACCTATGTTATTTGGAGGGAGGTTTAGGGGATATATATAGTGTTTGGGACTCTACCTAAAATAGGTCAGATGAGAAAAATACATAAGGAAAAGTGCATAATACATGAAATGCGTTGAAAGTACAGTATCTAATAAGGCTAATTAAAATTAATATCTTAAATACTCCTTAATTTGTGATTATGTGAAGGCTGTCATCTTTCAATGTCTCATTAAGAGTACCTTAAAATTATACTTGGTCAGTGAAAGAACTTTTGTTTCTGTGTGGAAGGTGTAAAATATGTCAGGAATTGGTACAACCTGATAACGTTAAAGTCCATTCTATACTGCACTGACAGATAGGGATATATTTACTAAGCAGTCTTTTGCTTATTTTCACTGCTTTATTGTTTTTGTCATTTGAGTGACACATGTATATTATTTTCTACATGTACCACTGTTTGCTCCAAAATTGCCATGTGATCCCTTTTTCATTTTGTCATTTCAGCGAGGAGTGGCCAGGAAAGGAAGACAAAGCAAGAAGAGCAGTGAAACGCATTGTCAAATGTGATTTAACCAAAGATAACCCTTTAGAGCCTGTAGTCTTGCCACAGATGGACTGTCTCCTCTGCATGTATGTCTTACTTATTGTTAGCAAGGACCACCAGGCTTTCCGTTGCAATCTGAAAAAACTAGCGTCAATGCTAAAAATTGGGGGACATATGTTACTGGTGGGGACATATAATCAATCCTTCTATACGATTGGTGAGCACAAGTTCTTCTGTCTGTCATGTGATGAGGAGTTTGTTAGAGAGGCCGTTTGTGATGCAGGGTTCATCATTGAAAATTTGGAAACATTGTCTAATAAATCTACCAGGGATTTAACAGATATGAAGCATGTTTTTTTTATAATAGCTCGCAAGGAGAGGGAGGTGTAGTCAAATAATTCTGAAAAAAGAAAGACATACAACAATTTATCTGATACTTTACATACTTAATGGAAAAGATGCAGCATAAACATCAGTGACTGCTTATATAATAAAATTAATTGCCAAATTTCTAGGAATTGTCATTTTTTTCAAACTTTGTTTACTTTGTGTTTTTTATGGGATACAAAAAGAAAGGTACAGGGAAGACACAGATGTGCAGTAAAATGCATTGTATAATAACTTTTTATTTATAGCCTTAAGGGGATGATGGGAGGGGGGAGGTATGGATGGAAAGAAATAAGACTTTAAGGAGAAGAAAACATATTGAAGAAAATTAAATCATTACTGGATCCATCAGCCCACTTGTGGCTCTACTACAACTTATATAAGGAACCAATTGCCCATATGCACATTGCTGCTGCTCACCATATAATACAGGGGTAGCCAACTCCAGTCCTCAAGAGCCACAAACAGGTCAGGTTTACAGTAAATCCCTGGTTCAGCACAGGTGCTACTGTCATAATGACTGAGCCACTTGTGCTGAAGCAGGGATATCCTGAAAACCTGACATGTTGGTGGCCTTTGAGGATTGGAGTTGGCCTCCCCTGGTCTAATACTGTATCTCATATCATCTAGGAATTGTAAACGTTTATGTGTAGCTGCAGTGACATAACAGGGATGTATGTGTTTATATTTGTGTACATACACTATATATGTACATGTATGACAAGACCTTTATTATGTATCCTTTACATTATCTTTACTAATATGTTAGAATTAGAATAAGGTTATACAGGTGAACCCCGTTATAACATGGTGCTCAGGGTCCACATAATGAGACTGCTTTATTACCGGGATCGAGGTATTAGCGGGATTGTGAAATGGCTGCCACGATCAGTGAGGACTTATTCGGCATCTGCAGCCCTTTCCTCTCCCTGCTTCACCATGCTGCGTCCCTTTGGTGATGTGTTATAGAAGCTAGAGAATTGCTACTAGCACATGAAGGGTCGTGGGTTCGATTTCTGCATATGTATTATATAAAATGTATTCACTGTTTGGCTTTTATTGGTCAGAGAAGGGTCATGTGCGATCGAAAATCAAATTGAAAGCCGCGCACATGGACGCAGTCTTTTGACTCAGGAAGAGGAGAGAGCCGCAGATACCGGGTAAGTCAATAGAGCATTGAATTTTATTAAAAAAAAACACACTTGGAAATTTTTATAAATCGGGAGCCACACATCCGTGTTATATGCGGATCCGCATTGTAGCGGATCGCGCTATAGCGGGTTTGAACTGTACTATAAAAATGTAACCCAAGCTAGCAATGAACTTAGAAAGAGTCAGCTGCAAGAAAAAGAAAAGGCTTAAGTCATCTTGTTATGATAAGGGTAATAAGGGGGACAAGATCCTAGTCAATAAACTTAGAGGGTTAGGGTCTAAAACACAGATTTCAGTGATTAAACTAAAGAATACTGAAATTACGTATTACGATAAATATCCTCAATCCAGACATTATGTTTAACCCCACACTGACTCACAAATTCTACTCTAAGATACTGGATATAATCTGGACTTGGCAGACCCAATGTTCAAACTCTCTAGCGCTGAGTTATTAATGGGCACATACAGTATTTGATGAAATGTAATCTACCAAAATTGTAAAAAGATGATCTTAAGACCCCAAATATTAAAATAAAAAAAAGAAAATTATTAGAAGTTATCAAGGCATTCAAATCCTTGAAGACCCCAGAACCTAATGGCTTATCAAATACTTACTACACAAAGTACATTAATATCCTTTCCCCAATCTTAATAGATCTTTTTAATACATTTTTGGAGGGAGTGCAGATCCCGGACCAGATGACTGGAACAAGCATTGTGATACTCCATAAAGATGGTAAAGTCCCAATGAGCTGTGGCAGGTACAGGATGATTTCCCTGCTTAACACAGGTCTTAACATATACACTGGCGACACACTTTATTCGAGCTCGGCTAGTCCCACGAATTCGGGTATACCCGGGTGTATTGAGGTTTGTGACTGTTTTCTGCCCGAGTGCATTGAGGTATTTTCCAAGCAGGGATTGAAGCATTTTATTCCCTCTGGCTGCAATACTGCACAGTATATAAATATATAATGCATTACAATTCAGGAATTTATGCCATCTGGTAGACACGCGAAGCATTGCAGCCTATTAAATCCTAATCATTATCATTTAACAGATCAGCCGCCCGTCAGCCAGGCATGAACCCAGGCTGGGAAGGCAAATGCAACGGGGCTTGTCAGAGGTGAGGAGTGGCGCATTCCAGGTATCTGCCAGGTACATACCGGGTATTTGCTCGAATAAAGTGTGTCGGTGCAGTACAGTATAGTAAGATCCTTGTCAATAGATTAAATCCAATCCTTCCACGTCTAATACACAATGAGCAGGTGGGGTTTATCAACGAGGAAAGGCGTTGAATAACATTAGGAAACTTATAAATATTTAAGATTATGTGAACTTCACTAGACTGAAAGCCATTCTATTAAGCCTAGACACAGAAAAGGCGTTGGATAGGATGAAATGGAGATTCCATAATAAGAGCTTTGAAGCATTCGACTTTGAAGAGTCATACCTTAAACTCCAAGGGGTGATTTTAATCAAATAAAAATCACTAATGGGGCAAGGCAGGGCTGTTCTCTTGGGGACTTGTTTACATAGTGCAACGTGCAGTCACAATCAGAGAGGGTACCAATATTCAAGGTATTAAGATAGGAGACGAGACATATAACCTACCACTGTTTGTGGATTATATAATTTTGACTATTTTGAAATCTGTTCACATGTCTCCAACCTACAAGCTGCACTTGCTGAATTTGGCAGTCTGTCATGGTACCAAATAAATATGGATATGACGGATGCTCAAAATGTAACCATTCTAAGTCACAAAATTCACTTCTTGAATTTCAATTACAAATGGAAGTAGACATTTAAAATACTTGGGCATATTCTTAACTAAAGACTATCAATCCCTATTGAGATAAGTATTCAGATCTAATCACCCAAACGAAGAGGGAGTTATAAATATGGAATAAATTACATATTATGGCTGTGTACCATAATCTCAGTAATAATGAATATTCTCCTTTCAAGACCTTACCAACTTAATTTCCACTTAAATATAAAACAAATATCCAGAATAAAATAGTGCGATTTATTTATCAGGATTTAAAAAAAAAAAAAAAAACAGAGATGCTAAGGCAGTCCTACTAGCACCAAAGACAAAATGGGTATTAGCAGTGCCTGACATTTGGCGATATTATCTAGTGGCACTCCTTAGCAGTGGCGTAACTAAATTTTTGTGCCATCCTACACAAACACACACAATTTCTTCTCACACACACACACTACATTGGGGACACGGCTTGAACACAACTTCCAGTGCCGTCCGGCACTGTGGTGTTTAGCAGCACGGTGGTTATGCCACTGCACCGGAGACAAATTACATGTTGGTATTTGGGAATGAGGCGTTGTCGTTGGGTAGACATAGAATCTGCATTTATTAACATTTGCATTAAAGACTTACCTGTGATTAGAAAATAATTAAAAAAAAATATCTTGGCTGCACTTTAATGTGGAGGTGATAACGTTTTCTCTCACAGTCCACGGGGAGCATATAGGGAGAAAAACACCAATACAAAGCAATCTAAGTGTAGATGATAATGCTTGTGTGAATGAATTCAGATGTTATCTTGGTATGATAAAAAGTATTTATGTAATAATCTCCAAAAATGCATACTTACAATATAACAAATTAAAACCGGCATGTATCACTAATGTGAAAGCAGAAGAGATCTCCCAATGCCGTTGCTCACCACACCCCCTCCGTTCGCATTCACCGGATGCTCTGCGTGCAGTCACCTGCCTCTTGATCAACTGCAGGGGCTCAGCTAGGTCGTGGTCTCCGGGATAGTATGTCACTTCCGGTTTGGTTTCCGTGGTTCGTCGGCAGCGCATTTCTCTGCCTCGCAGTGGTAGTCTGGGCAGTCCCACTCTACGCGTTTCGCCAATTGGATTTGCGGATTCCTCAGGAGTGCGACACTCCTCAGAATAGCAAAAATTGTTATGCAAGCCATGGGTGATATCTCCTGCTTTCACATTAGTGATACATGCTGGTTTTAATTTGTTATATTGTAAGTGCACATTTTTGGTGATTATTATATAAATACTTTTTATCATATTGATCTGCGCTATGGATTTATTTCTTCTCTTTGCATCTCTGTTCTTCCCTTCTTCGCCGAACAATGAGCTGAAATACATCCTACATGAACCTAGAGGAATTCATATACTGATGTTACCCTATTTACATATAAATGTTTTGAGTGGGCTATACAGAATAGCCAAGATAACATCTGAATTCATTCACACAAGCTTTTTCATCTACACTTAGATCGCTTTGTATTGTTGTTTTTCTCCCTATACGCTCCCCCTGGACTGTGAGAGAAAACGTTTCTACATACAACCTTTATTTATATCACACTGTTTTTGCACATTTGTTTTTGCACATTCATTTGGATTTGAATTCACTTATATTTGTGTTTTCACCTAATTAGTCACTTTATAGTCAGTGACCACTTTTAGTGTTTAGCGCCTTTCTATTTGAACCGTCACTTTGTCACATTTGAGGTGATAACGATAACATTGAAGATAGGAGATTTGTTCATCAAAATGAAGGATGATGTCATCCCCATCCAGACTTATTCACCTATTTCACAACCCAAATTTCACTCGGGATACAGCACTATTAAGTACAATGTTTGGAAAAAAAACAGGAATATTCTGGATAATGGAAACGTGCTATCTATGGGAAAATAATAAAAATTTGTGGCATTAATTTAGAAATATTCCCTAACAAACGCTGAATAATAGGTATCTTCAAATTAGACATTTCATCATCAACAGTTTTTTGGGGGGCTATGTAGAAATAAGAGCTACCAGAAAGGGATAATAATGTTATATGAGGAGTTAGTCCCCCTTGGGGACTGTCCAAGCCACAATTATGTGAGCAACTGAGAAACTGATCTCCAAACCGATATTTCAAATGAGTGAGAATGCATTAAAGGCCTCTATATGTACAGTACCACAGCTAGGGAGAACTTATACAAAGTAATATTCAGATGGTACCTTATGCCCAAAAGATTAAGGGCCTTATGCAGAGAGCAGCGAGAAGCTGTGTTTCGCCAGCTTGCAGCGAAATATTTCATCCAAAAGTAAAGAACTGGCGCAAATGAGGGGAAAAGAGAGAAAAGCGCAATTTTTTTTTGTTTGAAAAACGCGCCGCGCGGTTGGCGAGACCCTATATTTCTGCAGTCTTTAAACCGCCGTATGCAGAAAGACACGATCGCCATCTAGTGGCTGTTCACGCCATTAAAATGGAGAGAAATTGTACTATTTGCTCCGCCAAAAAAAGTTAGCTGGAAGCTGGAGCTCACCGGCGAGAGGGAAAAGAAGAGAAAAAAAACGCGTTTTTTTTCAAACATGTTTCCCCAGCGCGCATCTCGCCGGTTGAAAGTCTCCATAAGCACACATCATTTTAAATGCAGTTTTCGGGCCTTTCTGCATATGGAGATAAAATCACGCCATAACAGGTACAATTTATTAACATCTCCAATTTATTTTAGCGCTGCTCTCTGCATGAGGCCCTAAGCCAGATATTTACACATGCCATGGGTCGGTGCTGGAGGAACTGTGGTCAGATATTGTTCAAGACCCATTTGTGGAGGTTCTGTCCAGAGGTAAAGAGATACTGGGTTAAATTATTCTCCCATATCCTAATGGCAGCCAGATGCTATATTTCAGCGGCATGGAAAAAACCCTAGTTACTTTTCCAAAGGACGGCCACACAGAGAATCAATGTACAGCTAATGGAGAAACTCATATGTTTAAGAATTTCCATAAAGTTTGGGACCCCTCGGTCAATAGATGAAAAAGCACCAAGAGGTTTTAGCCTCATACAGTAGTTCTGCTGGGGACACACTAGTTGTGAAATGGGGACACAAGATTTGGCCGGATTGTTAAAAACCTTGCATTGGTCATTCACTGTGTTATCCTAATCTATATTATTAATGTTTTATAACTGGACATCTGGTAGGTGGGGGTTACCCTCCTCCCCCCCCTTCTGTTTTTTGGTTCCCCGTTTATCTCATTCTTGAAAAAGTCATTAAAAAATAAGTAATAAAAAAAAGAATAAGGTTATATAAATATGTGTCATATTATTTTACTTTATAATAAGGTGTTTGCAGGTTATTATTGGCTAAAGCTGTAAAATGCCAGGCATTCTAGAAATCCCTGCTCTCTGATTGTTTACAATTTCGGGCATTATTCATTCAGTAATCCCCAGCATTAATAAATAAAAAACCTTTCAAATGTAAAACTGCTAACAGTAAATACCTCTCCTGGTCCAAGCTCCAACTGCATCTTCGTTCCTCTCTGTTCCCTCCCCCCCTCTTCTCCCCCCTCTCCTCACTCTTCTTTAAACCACTCATCTCTCTCTCCCACCCCCTCTTCTCCCCCCCACCTCCCTCTTCTCCCCCACCCCCTACCTCTCTTTCCACCCCCCATACCTCTCTCTCCCCTCTCATTTGCTACTTTACTTCTTTTTCCTACACAGGTGCATCAACGTAGTTCCGATTTATATATTTAGACAAAAGTGTCTATTAGTTTATGAACAAAATAATGCCCTGGCTGGGTTAAAGTCAATCTGCAATTGGCCAATAATGCCCTGTTTGTCGGGGATTATTACATAATTATAATACTTTCATGATAGTACTAATACTAATCTTTATTAAAGTACTATAGGTAAAAGTTTGCAGAGGGAACAATATCGGAACTGCTAGAGGTATATTATACAAGCTTGGAGAATGGGAAACATAAGATGTTTTTTGTAATAAGCCCATCAGGCATGGTATAAGGGCTGCACACAGTACTGCAAATATCTATTGTCCTAACCAAGAAAATCCTCTTGAATGTTTCACCATTCCACAAACTACTTAAAACTTAAACTACTTCATAAGAACCATTTCTCCTCCTTTGCTCCAGGCTGTTAGTAGGGACTTGTTCTGTAAAAATGGACCACACACCATGTAACCATTAAGAACTGTGATTATACATGAATTGACAATTTCAGTATTTATGGTAGGACAGATTATAGGAGAAAACCAAAATGGCAAAAAGAAGAATAAGTAAAGACACAAATAAGCCACAAAGTCAACAGTTGTTATACATTAATCGATGTGCTAATAATGTGTTAATTAAAGGTTTAAGAGCCAGACCCTAAGCTTCAACTTCACCCATACTGTAAGTAAATGTATTTCATCCAGCACCACAAAAGATTACACCAAGCACATACCCCTCTTGCTCCTCGAAGGATTACAAAGGAGCAATAATATGTCCTGCCACCAACATTACATGCAGGGGTTAACTAAAGAATCATCAGATTCAGCCAATATTAATAAGCAATATATTGAATAAACTCTGAAATATAATGAGAAACTATAGTCATCCTGTAACTGCAATGTTGGGACGGTAAATATTCCCAGGGCTAAAAGCATGGGATTCCTCTACAGTCAGCATAGCATCTTCTAACCTGGTGATGACTAATTTAACATGGATGAGATATCTCATTATATTGACATTATAAAAGCTAACTATTGTGATCAAAATGTGTCAAGGGCTGTTGGCAGGACTGTTAAATGATCTTTGATCATAATATAATCTATTAATATTACAATAAAAATAAACTAAACCAGACCAATTATGTTTTGATAAGCAAACACAAAACACAAGCAAATACAAAACACAATATTTTTTAGGCAAAAACCACACCCAAAAGAATTAGTGTATATAGATTTGATGATTCATAGACCACAATAAATGCACAAACGCTCTTCCCTCTTTCTCCCCCTCTCTCCCCCCTCTCCCACCTCACCTCTCTTTCTCCCTCTTTCCCCCTCACCTCTCTTACTCCCTCTCTTACCCCCTTCTTCCCCCCTCTTCTTCTCCCTCTTCTTCCCCCTCCCTCACCTCTCTCTTCTTCCCCCTCCCTCACCTCTCTCTTCTTCCCCCTCCCTCACCTCTCTCCTCTTTCACCTCCCTCACCTCTCTCTTCTTCCCCTCCCTCACTTCTCTCTTCTTCCCCCTCCCTCACCTCTCTCTTCCCCTCGCTTCTCTTCTCTTCCCCCTCACCTCTCTCTTGTCCAGCCCTCATATCTTTCTCCTCCAACCCCCTCATCTCTCTCTCTAGTCTCACTCCTCACCTCTCTCCCCCACTCTCTCACCTCACTTCCCCCACCCCCTCACCTCCCCCCCACTTCACACCCCACTCCTCACCCCTCTTCCTCCTCACCTCTCTTCCCCCTTTCTATCCCTCTATCTCAATCCCCATCACATATCTCTTCTCCCCCCACTCTCACCTTTCTCTCCTCCCCCTTTCCTCTTCCCCCTCACCTCTCTCTCCTCTCACCCCCTTATCTCTCTCCTCTCACCCTCTAATCTCTTTCTCTCCTCTAACCCCTTCACCTCTCTCTCCGAACCCCTCAACTCTCTCGCTCCTCCTTCCCCTTCACCTCTCTCTTAGCCCCCCTCACTTCTCTCCCCTCTCATTTGCTACTTTACTTCTTTTTCCTACACAGGTGCATCAGCGTAGTGCCGATTTATATACCTATACAAAAGTGTCTATTATTTTATGAAAAAAACCTACATTTAGCCTATAAAAGTAATTATCCCCTCAGAACAGGTGTTTACTGGCCAATAATGCCCTGGCTGAATTAAAGTCCCTCGGCTTCCGCTCAGGCTTCAAATAAATATCTCTGATGAAGCAGTAGCGAAACTAGTTAGATTTGGACTTGCAAGCCACAGTAGCTCCTGTGACATGTGACGCATGATGTGTGGATTCCCCTTTGCTTTGCTGTTTGATCCGTGGATACCATGTGTGGATGTGTCACGCTGTGCAGCCAGCAGACCAGACCAGTCCACTGTACTGAGGTGGGATGTAAAGTTTACGCACCGACAGCAGAGGGAGCGTGTCCGGGATGTGGTGTAGTAGCGTAGCCATGCCTCGATGTAAATAAAGAATGGTCAAGTACTTGCCGAGTCCGAAGATATAGAATGTTCCGTAGTCAAAATCCATAGCAGATTCCGAGGGTCTTAGAGGTTAGAGTAGTCTGAAGGAAAGCCGAGTTCAGGAACCCGAGGGGGTATTCAGATGAACCGGGTCAGTAGCTGTAACGAATAAACACAAGCGAGCACGACACAGGTTCCAGGCAACACAGCTAGCAAGGAGCTATGCAGAGCAAGCAAGTGAAGGCCAAGCAGGATACTTAAAGCGACAGTGACCAATCAGGATGAGGGGAATGGCGGAGGCGTGTCCAGGAGCTACTCGTGAGTGGCTGAGAGACCAGGAAATAGTAGAGTACAGCTGAGAGTCTGTAACACCAGTGCCAGAATCCAAGATGGTGGCGGCAGAGTTCAAGGTATGCACTGGGCGGCGGCATGGGTAGCGACAGGGGGCGGCGGCACAAGCCGCTGCAGTTGTAGGTAAGGAGGGGTCACGCCGCAAGGGACATGGCCCCCAATTCCTTACAGGATGCTGCCGAGACACTGCTGTAACATCTTGACCGTGCGCAAGGCACAGGGTTGCAAGCGAGGTGCAGTATCTCCCCTTTTTAAAAACTGAGGTGATGGACACAGCTGACACATCACTGAAGGGGGTTGTGGACTCCATGTACTCTGGTGTCAGCAGGACTACATAACAGCGGAGAAGCCAACAACCACACGCTGGGAAGCTATCCAAAACGCTGTTTTAATGCATATTGGCTGTAAGTGCAATATTGTTCTAACCAATCTCTTGTTAATAAATTTATTGTGCCATGACCTTTTCTCACTTTTTCTCTTTTTTCCATTGCATACTCTGAATACAGTAGAGACCTAGCCTTTCCTGATTAACCCCTGCTACTCCGAATGGGAAGAAAAGCATCAGTACAGGCCAAATCTTATTTACCTATCCTATCCTGATTAACTCCTGCAATTCCGGATGGGATGAAAATTATCAGTACAAGCCACATCTAATATGCAAGTGCAAGTACTTTATTATAAGTGCTTTAGTAGGTATATAACCTTTATTGATATATTGTTGTCTTCTTTTGGATTTATCTGGACTATCCTTATACCTGAGTCAGCGCGCCGGAGGACACTTTTTTTCTTCTCTCCTCACATTTGGAGGGATGTGGAACTCCCTCCTGGACTCTTGCTGCTGGACTTAAGTATACTTATATTGGACTCTTTAATCTTCCTCTATTTACACATTTGTGTTATATTAACACTTGATTTTTTTATTGTTTAATTAAAGATATTAGGATAGTGAATAGCGCTACTTTTTCTTTTTTTAACATTGGATACATGGATTAACTAAAGAACCATCAGATTCAGCCAGATTAAGCAATATATTGAATAAACTCTGAAATATAATGAGAAACTCTGGTCACACAGTAACTGCAATGTTGGGACAGTAAATACTCCCAGGGTTAATAGCATGTGATTCCTCTACAGTCATCACAGCATCTTCTAACCTGATGAGGAATGACCCAACATGAAGAAGCAGGCACACAGTCTTAATCAGCAGTGAAAAAGGTTTAATGTGCTGTGACAGAGTGAAGTCAACTCCTATCAGTTACGCCTGGGAGACATATGTCTGAGTGCTTCATCCAGCACTCATAAGGGTTAACTTAGGTAGTCAGGAAGTAAGCTGACACCTGAGAGCCAGAAAGGTAGAAAAGGATCTTGTTACCAGCAGTAGCTGGCTCTCTCAGACAAGAGCACATGGATAGATGTGCTGCTAGCCAGAAGGATACAACACTACTTACTGCAGCCAAAGTAAGATTTGTTTCATTTGCTTTCATGACTGCTTAAAAGACTCTGAAGGTTTGGTTATGGTTTAGCCAGCCAGCCTGCTAGATAGGTCTGCTGTGTTAGTCAGTTTTTCTCCCATCATGGAGCAGGATTTATGTTGTTAAAAGGGACAGTGTACCCGCATGTTATGTTACTGTGGAGAAATAAAGCCATTGAACATTTTTCATTATCCTGAAACTACACATGTGGACTGTTCCCTGACCTCGGCTACAGGCCATCCTGCCACAAGTGGTGTCAGAAGTGGGACGTCGGACGGCCCCTGTATCTGAAGGGCCACACAGAAAAAAAAAATGGAGACATTTTTTTCTCAGTTCCTTGAGCAACAGCTCCAGCTAGCAGAGAAACAAGCTGAGCAACAGGCCCAGCAAAAACAATGGCAGGCCAAGCAAGCAGAACATCAAGCCCAGCAAGCTGAGCGACAAGCCCAGCAAGATGAGCGACAGGCCCAGCAAGATGAGCAACAGGCCTGGCGGGAAGAAAAGCTACTCCAACTGCTAGTTGAAGGCCCAGCCCCAGGCAGACCAGCTATTCCAAATAACCCACCGGTGATGCTGCATAAAATGAAGCCAACCGAAGACCCAGAGGCATTTCTCCTCACTTTTGAAAGGGTAGCCACGGCCCACGGGTGGACAGTTGATCGCTGGGTAATGACTCTGGCTCCACTCCTCATAGGGGAAGCTCAGGCAGCCTACCAGGCTATTCAAGCAGACGAGGCCATGGACTAACAGAAACTAAAGGCTGCTATTCTGGATCGCCTAGGCCTCACTCCAGAGACCTACCGACAGCGGTTCCGGACAGTCAAATATGCAAACAAAGACAGACTCCGGGTCATAGCCCACCGCTTAGTAGACTTATGTACCAGGTGGATACAACCGGAGAAGCATACCAAGGAAGAGATCATTGAACAGTTTGTGCTCGAGCAGTTCATACAGATACTGCCCCCCTCCTCCCGCTCCTGGGTAAAAAGACACGCTGCATTTTCCCTGGATTCAGCGGTCCGCTTGGTGGAAAACTTCCTGGGCGACGACACCCAACAGGATAGCTGGAAACGGCCGGTGCAAACACCAGTTGCTTCCGGTGATGCTAGAGTCAGGAGAGCAGACAATCGAGGGGTCTACAACCCGCCAGCTCGGGAGATCCAATCAACCCGATCGGAAGACCCTTTCCAATCTCGGAGGGTTCCTGGTACAAACTCCCGCAGAGACGCCCAACCTGGGTCCGAGGCCACTGGATCACTCAAGGGAGGCCGCCACCCACAGTATTCCCCGAGAACCTGGACTCCTGTCACCCACCCGGTGGAGAGGATAACCCCACCAACCAGAAGGGAGGACCCCATCCAACAGCGGAGAGGTCCAAACACCGAGCCCCGTCGAGAGCTTCCGCGGACGACCGAGTTTACGGACTCAGGAGATGAGGAGATGGACTGTTCATATGGCAGAACCACTGCCACAGCTTGTCTCCGAGGGGACCACAATCCGTGGTTAGTGCCAGCATCTCTTGAGGGGACAAAAGTAAATGCCATGCTGGACTTGGGCTCTGGAAAAACCCTGATCCTAGAGGGCCTAATTCCAAGCAATAGACTATCTTATGACTCTCCTTGGAATATCGAGTGTATCCATGGGGATACAAAGAGATACCCGACGGAGAACGTTCTACTACAGTACGTATCCAGGATCAAGAGGCTAGCCTACTAGTGGGAGTTGCTCCCTGGCTACCTGCTCCTGTTCTACTTGGCCGAGACTGGCCCTACCTTGAAACATTGTTGGCCCCTACTCCTAAAGAGACTATTTCTCTGGTACCGGAGAAGCCCGGAGACTTGTTTCCTTTTTCCCCAGAGATTTTCCCCCGTAGATACCATGTCCCAAAGACACGTAAACAGAGACGTGCGGAAAAAGAGGACTGGTTAAGAAAGGCTGGGACTTTTGGTAACATTAGTCAGCCCAAAGGACTGCAGGTCATGGCCGGGGATGACCAGGGTAGGGAACAGATAGATACGGGAGTGTTGCCAGCCCTGGATCTTCCTGACTTTTGTCAGAGGCAGAGGGAGGACACCAGCACTGGCTAGACAATATGAGAAGGTGGTACAGGTCAACAACAAGATAATAGATGAACAAGGTGTAAAAGTGTATCCACATTTTGAACTGTTGAATGACATACTATATCGTGTGAATAAGGTTACACAAACAGGGGAGGTCATTCGACAGATGCTAGTCCCTAAAGGGTTGATTAAAACAGTGTTCACCCTAGCCCATACTCTCCCATGGGGTGGTCATTTGGGCAGAGATAAGACCACGGACCACATCTCATCCCGGTTTTACTGGCCAGGCATACATAGTGACATCATGAAACTATGTGAGACATGTCCTCAATGCCAGTTAACTAGCCAAAAAGGACAGAAGCCGGCTCCCTTGGTTCCTCTGCCCTTGGTAACCATCCCATTCCAGAGAATTGGGGTAGATCTGGTCGGACCTTTAGAACCCTCTGTGAAGGGACATACATTTATACTTGTTGTTGTTGATTATGCCACCAGATATCCTGAGGCCTTCCCTCTGAGATCAGCCACTGCTAAAAAGGTTGCTCACAGGCTGTTAGAACTGTTTTCTAGGGTAGGACTAATGTAAACTGACCAGAGAACAAATTTCATGGCAAAGTTAATGCAGGATGTCCTGAAGTTATTGGAGGTAAAATCCGTCCGGACCTCGGTCTACCATCCTCAGACTAATGGATTGATAGAGAGGTTTAACCGTACTTTAAAAACTATGCTTAGGAAGTTTGTGGACACTGAAAAGCGAGCTTGGGATGAACTTCTCCCTTTCCTGTTGGTTGCGGTACGAGAAGTTCCCCAATCATCCACAGGCTTCTCCCCGTTTTGAGCTCCTATATGGACGCTAACCTCGGGGTATTCTCGACCTACTGAAGGAATCCTGGGAGGAGGAGCCCTCCCCCTCCAAGAATACCCTTCAGTATGTCATAGACCTTAGAAACCGCCTAGACATGATAGGTCGGTTTGCGAAGGAAAACCTCAAATCTGCTCAAGAACGTCAAGAGAGGCAGTACAACCAAAATGCTCGCTTGAGGGTCTTCCAACCTGGGGACCAAGTGATGCTACTACACAGGCGGCACACTTTATTCGAGTACGGCTCATTCCGCAAGCCGGGATATGTCCCGGCTTGCGAGCCGCACTCCCTCAGCGTGCCGCGCATCACCGATGCACGGTCACGCGTCATCGGGTGCCTGTGCCGCCTGTACGCGTGCCCAGGGCTCCCCGAGGGAGCCCTGGTGTCGCGCGGATGTGAGGACGGCGGCGGGATGTTCCGGGGGACCCGGCGGACCCGGTGAGGAGAGGGGGAAGCCCCGATTGGCGGGCCTCTCCTCCGAGGCTTCGGCGCGCGCCCGGCACCCTCCGGCGCGCGCCAGGTTACTGCTGCGGCCGAGAACGGGCAAATGCTCAAATAAACTCGGCCGCAGCAGTACTACCGACATCAGAGAGTAAACTCCTTGCAAAGTGGCAGGGTCCTTTGCAAGTTCTCCGCCGCACCGGGGAGGTGAACTATGAGATCTCTCAACCAGGGTCCAGGAAGGGTAAACAAATCTACCACATAAACCTCCTGAAACCTGGAAAACTATGAGATCGCTGTTCATTCACCCTCAGGAAGGAGAGACGGATTTGGGTCCAAAGCTTCCAAAGGGTAGTACGTACACTGACCATCAGGTTCCCATGGGAGAGCAGTTAACAACAGAACAAAGGTCAGACCTACTTGATGTATGTGACCAGTTCTCAGATATTATTTCTGAGCTGCCAGGGCAGACTGATTTAGTGTCCCATAGGATTGAGACAGAACCTGGCGTAAAAGTACGGTCCCGTTCCTATAGATTGCCAGAGGGCCGAAAAGACCTGGTAGAGAGGGAGATAATAGACATGTTGGAATTGGGCGTGATCGAGGAGTCCCACAGCGAATGGTGTAGCCCTATCGTGTTGGTCCCTAAACCAGATGGGAAGGTGAGGTTTTGCGTAGATCTGGGAAAGGTAAATGCTGTATCCAGATATGATGCATTCCAATGCCTAGGGTGGATGAATTGCTTGATTCGCTTGGTAAAGCAGAGTATATCTCCACCCTAGATCTCACGAAAGGATATTGGCAGATACCTCTAGCGGAAGAATCCAAATGCAAAACTGCCTTCGCCACCCCTCTTGGTTTATACCAATTCGTCACTATGCCATTTGGGTTACATGGGGCTTCAGCCACGTTCCAAAGGTTAATGGACAAGGTACTATGACCCCATAGGGCATATGCCGCGGCCTACTTGGATGACATTGTCATCTATAGCAGACACTGGCAGTCTCATATAAAAAGGTTAAGGGCAGTCCTAACATCCTTAAGAGAAGCAGGGCTCACTGCAAATCCCAAAAAATGTGCCCTGGGTAAATCCACTACAAAGTACTTGGGCTATGCCATTGGGGGAGGCATAGTAAGGCCACTAGCTAGCAAGGTGGCCGCCATAAAGGAAGTCCCCACCCCACAGACAAAGACACAGGTCCGCTCCCTTTTGGGGTTAGCAGGGTATTACCGGCGGTTTATCCCCAATTTTTTGGAAATTTCTGCACCCCTAACAGATCTGACAAGAAAGAGTGCCCCAACTCAAGTTAAATGGTC
Organism: Ascaphus truei; assembly: GCF_040206685.1. Lineage (NCBI taxonomy): Eukaryota > Metazoa > Chordata > Amphibia > Anura > Ascaphidae > Ascaphus > Ascaphus truei. The sequence goes on along the minus strand of NC_134488.1, from coordinate 40,137,069 downwards.
TTGGAAGTGCCAAGACGCCTTTGGGATGCTAAAAAAGTGCCTGTCAGAAAGCCCCGCTCTTCGGAGCCCAGATTTTAAAGAGCCCTTCATCATCCAGACGGATGCCTCAGAGGTAGGACTGGGAGCAGTGCTGTCTCAGCAATTTGATGGTGTTGAGCACCCCATACTGTTCATCAGCCGGAAGCTGTTCCCAAGGGAAGTGAGGTATTCGGTTATTGAGAAGGAGTGCCTCGCTGTAAAATGGGCAATTGAGGCCTTGAGACATTATGTCGCCGGAGTACACTTCACCCTGGTCACTGACCATGTGCCCTTGAAGTGGTTAAACACCATGAAGGACACAAATCCAAGGTTTACCAGGTGGTATATTGCCCTCCAACCCTTCTCGTTTGATATTCAGCATAGACCTGGAAAGGACCATGGAAATGCTGATTTTTTGTCAAGGGAAGGAGTAGAGGGTCAGGCTTCAGCCGTGTGGGACACTAGCCACACACAAACAGGGGAGGTATGTGACAGAGTGAAGTCAACTCCTATCAGTTACGCCTGGGAGACATATGTCTGAATGCTTCATCCAGCACTCATAAGGGTTAACTTAGGTAGTCAGGAAGTAAGCTGACACCTGAGAGCCAGAAAGGTAGAAAAGGATCTTGTTACCAGCAGTAGCTGGCTCTCTCAGACAAGAGCACATGGATAGATGTGCTGCTAGCCAGAAGGATACAACACTACTTACTGCAGCCAAAGTAAGATTTGTTTCATTTGCTTTCATGACTGCTTAAAAGACTCTGAAGGTTTGGTTATGGTTTAGCCAGCCAGCCTGCTTGATAGGTCTGTTGTGTTAGTCAGTTATTCTCCCATCATGGAGCAGGATTTATTTTGTTAAAAGGGACAGTGTACCCGCATGTTATGTTACTGTGGAGAAATAAAGCCATTGAACATTTTTCATCATCCTGAAACTACACGTGTGGACTGTTCCCTGACCTCGGCTACAGGCCGTCCTGCCACATGTGCCAAGAAATTCAATGTTTCGGCAGTAATAGTGCCTTTCTTAAGGTGTAGGCTCAGTATTACTGCCGAAACATTGGATTTCTTGGCACATTAAACCCTTTTAACTGCTGATTAAGACTGTGTGCCTGCTTCTTCTTCTCTATTGGATCATTTTGGGCACTTCAGGAGCTCCCCAGAACCAGAGCACCGGAAGCTAACTACCTCACTATACCTGGATGTCTGTGTGTGCAAAACCCTCTTATTATTACATGATATTCACATGATAAAAGCTAAATATTGTGATCAATATGTGTCCAGGACTGTTAGCAGGACTGCTCAATTATCTTTGATCATAATATTATCTATTAACATGACAATAAAAAGAAACTGGACCAGACCAATTATGTTTTGTTGAAACCAGAAGCAAAAACAAAACACAATATTTTTTAGACACAAAACCGTATCCAAAACAATGCAATTTTTATTAGCAAAATAATTAGTGCATATAGACTTGATGATTCATTGACCACAATAAATGCACAAACTTATTATCTTGTCATGTCAGATGGATTATTTCAATAATCCTATTGACAAATCATTATTCAGCCTACAAAATTAACAAACACGTATCAGCACCATCCCACGTGAATGTTTGTACAGAAGCTTATCACATGCTCTGATAATTGCTGAAATACTGCAATGCCAACCAAGCTTCTTCTATTCTACCTTCTCAAGCTGCAACTTAAGGCTTCTACACGTGCAACATAGAAGTAACAGGATCGTTACACCAAGGAGACGCACAATGGATTCCAGTCTCCACAAGCAATACCATGATGAAGAGTTTGATCCCAGAGGGTTAATAGATACATATTGCTATAATGGAACTAATGATATGTTTGAGGAGACGGTTGTATATCCGATTAAACAATTGTTTAAATGTTTCTCTTCAGGTACGTTCATTTATAGTTGATATTGATTTTACTGTAAAATATTATCTACATTTTTGGGGAACTGAAGCATGTGAATAAGCACTTATATTTTCTTCAATACTTTGCTAATGTGAAAAACAATATTATCCTATTTTCTAACCGTTGGGTGCAGGTCGTGTGAGAGGGGAAACACTGCTCGATGTTACATCTGGACCACTCGCTTTCCATCTCTTAACTGCCTGTGATTACTTCAAAGAGATCAATGTGATAGAATTTACTGATGCAAATATCAGGGAATTTGAAATGTGGAAGAACAAGGAGCCCGGAGCTGCTGACTGGTCTCACACTGCAAAAATAGTTTGTGATCTGGAAGGAAAGAGGTAAAGTATATTTCAGGAAAAATTATCATCTTCCAGGTGAGAAAAATCAAATTAAGAATCTCAATGCTCAATATTAGGCATGAATGTGTTTAATATGTATTCAAGTTATAGAAAGACAAGAGAGACAATTCTACAAATGCCATGTTTGTTATGAAATTTACATGTAAAACCACCGACAAATGTGACAGTGTGAAAAGAAGGCGCTAAACACTAAAAGTGGTCACTAACTATAAAATGACAATCAACAATAAACAACAATTTACATACTCTCGTGAAAGATAGTGACAATCAATGTGCAAAAACAGTGATGTGAATATATAAATGTTGTAACCCCCTGCTCAAAACCACTGGTAGTGTTTGTCTTCACTCATCCCCAAAATGTAGAATTAGCTTCTCAAATTACAGTGGGAGCATGTAGGGAGAAAAACAACAAAACACAATGAACTAAGTGTAGACCATAATATTGTGTGGATAAAATTATGTGCAATTTTGGCTCTCTTGTGCAGCCTACTCACAAAATATCAGTGATTTTAGGGCAACTTCGGTATACTGTGGTGAGTGTGTTCCTCTGGACTCAGGTTAGGATGTACTCCGTATTAATTTCCGATGAAGTGTGGAGATGCAAAGAAAAGAAATGCATTAATAGTGTAGATCAATATAGTAAAAGGTATAAAATCAATATAATTATATCTCAACTCCAATGTCAATCCAATTGATTGATAAAGGGATAAGGGCACTTATAGTGCTATAGTAATTCTAATTAGTCTCTGTTTAATTAGCCAACTGACTTACAAAGATGCCTTTAGTATCGTCCAAAAAAGGAACCACTGCTGACATGGAAAAAGGGGGAATAGATTAACTCAGTGATGTCTCAATGTTAGTGCAAAAACCTTATTATTAATGCAGACAACTTTCACTGGGATATATTAGCAAAAAATGCTAAATATTGTGGATACAACTTCCAATTAGGTTCTTATGTGCCTGTGCACCAATACAAATATCAGTAACACAATAATCAATTGTAAATAATAATGTGTTATATATTACAACAAATCTATCCTACTGTATACACAAACATAATATACTGCACCATCACACAAGGGGTTAGTATAGTTATATACGGGTTACTGCTTATAACATGATTATGCATCTTTGTAAACACATTACTAAATACCCTGTATGAGGCGGGAAGAAAAGAGCAAAAAGAGAGAGGCAAAAAAATGTCAGAGATCATTGTTATTCCTGGGATTTTTAATTCTAGGTTTTAATGGATTCTCTCTGTTAACCAGCTACACCTTTCGCATTGCCTCGTCCAGTGTCTCTCCCCTATAGTTCTTCTCCACAAATCTATCTTGTACTTTCTTAGCCTGAGAAATAAATATATTCCCATCACTACAATTTCTTTTAATTTTATTAAACATGGAAATTGTAGTGATGGGAATATATTTCTCAGGCTAAGAAAGTACAAGATAGATAGGGGAGAGACACTGGATGAGGCAAAACTCGCATTCCTCACGAGTTACAGCAGAGAGGCAAATGATATCAAGAATATTATTAATAAACATTGGGGTAATCCGATTAAAAGAAATTGTTGTGATGGAAATATATTTATTTAAGTCCGTTCTGTACTGCACTGACACAGATAGGGATATACTTACTGAGAAGCCTTCTGCTCATTTTGAATTTTAATTGTCTTAGTAATTACAGATGGATAAATCCACCCAAATCCGTTTCCCGGATTATCTCGCATTTTGCCCCAAAATCCGCTTCATGGTGTAAAATCTTCTAAAGAATTGGATTCTACAAATCCGTCCATGGGTTGCGGAAACCGCGGTGTGTATCGGTAATAATAATACAAAACCCGCAAAACGTGAATCGCCCTTTTTGAGGTTGATCCACTGAATTTTACAAAACATTAATTAGAGATGTACAACACACGGTGTGTAAAAATTGGAATTTTCAAGAACCTGATATTCCAAACCCACATACAGCTGCGGCATGCATTACTACAGAATGGTTTGGGAGAGGTGTCGATATGAAGTGGAAATCCTTGAGCCTTGTGTGTGTGCGGGGGGAGGGGGAGAGCGCTGTATGCTGGATTACTACAGGAGTTCAAAGAAATATTTTCAACAGGTCACATAATGTTTAGATCCCCAAACCGCCAAATAAAAATCACAGTATGCCACACACCTCATAAAATAAGTACAGTACAGTACAGTACATGACTAGTGTATAATTAAAAAGCAACAGTAGTGATTGATTCTCAGAATATCCAGAAATGTTATGCAAGCCCATGTCGATAACCAATTTTTTTTTTTTAAACTTGAACTTCTAATTGAATGGGAAGTCATACACGCATGGGAATGTGATGCCATACTCGGGAAGATTCAAGCCAGAAAGCCATCCATTACAAATGAATGGTGTGGGAGAGGTGTAGATAAGAAGTTGAAATACTTTAGCCTTGTGTGTGCGGGGGCGAGGGGGAGAGCACTGTATGATGGATTATCAGTTCAAATAAATATATTCAAAAGGTTATAATAATGTTTAATGCACAGAAATGTGGTACTGTAACACGCCTATGTGTTTCAACAATGTTCCAATGAGACATACACGCATGCGCATAAAATAAAAACCGTATGAGAAGAAGAGCAAGCCTAGTAAAAGTATTGATTAATAAATAATACATATAGAAATGTGATCATGTTATTTTCGGAAGAAGACGCAACATTATATTTTTGTAATACTGTACTTCTCCCTAAGGAGCCTTATACTACTACTGTATACAGTATGAACTCGGAACGTTAATTAATCTCTGCTTCAAATATAAATCTTCCAATTTACAATTACTGCACGCACACATACAGACCTTCAGAAATGTATGGCTGTACTGTAGGTTGAATTGCTATTAGATTTTTAAGACAACAGCTCGCGATGACCCACCTGAGTTTCTAGACGGTTTTGCAGTATTGCAGACCACACCAAAAAAAGTGAGCACTAAAAAAATGAAAACCGCTCGGAAAAATAAGATAACAGAGCGCGTCTGGCCACGGTTATGAGAGCGGCGTGGCTTAGGCTGGTTTAGAAGAAAGGCTGGCACAGCTGTAGAAAACACATTTAGAATATTTGAACCAGAACCAGAACAGGCCCAATGTCTATAGTGTTCCTCACTATATATTTTATGATTGTTTGGGAGAGGGCTTTAGGTACAAAAGTTGTAGAGAACAGACATCCTTGAGCAGAACGCAAGAGTCGGGATTGTGCATAATGAGAAATTAGGGCGCAGATGTAAGGAGGGGCAGAAGAGTGTAAAGCTTTAAAAGTGAGGAGGAGGTTTGAGTGCGAGATGCAGAATTTGATAGGAAGCCAGAAAAGTGATTTCAGCAGGGGAGACGCTGAGACAGATTTAGGAAAGAGTAGAGTGATTCTTGCAGCAGTATTTAGGATAGAATGTAGGTGAGGCAGGTGAGAGGATGGTGAGAGGAAGAAAGGCCGAACAGCAGGAGGTTACACTAATTGAGACGGGAGAAAATGAGGGCATTAGTCAGAGCTTTAGCAGTCAAGCACCAGAGGAATGGGTGTATTTTGTAATATTGCAGAGGAAAAAGTGATATGTTTTAGATATGTTTTGAATGTGAGAGGAGAATGACAAAGGAGTCGAGTGTGACCCCTAGGCAGTATACTTGTGCTACTGGGTGAATGATAGTACTTCCAACAGTAATGTGGAAGGAGGTAGTGGGGCCAGGTTTGGGAGGAAGTATGAAGAGCTCTGTTTTTGCCATGTTAAGTTTAAGTCGACAGAGGGCCATCCAAGATGATCTCGCAGAGACATTCAGAAATATTGGTCTGTACAGCAGGTGTATGTTCAGGGGTTGAAAGGTAAATGTGTGTGTTGTCAGCATAGAGGTCATATTTAAACCCAAGGGATGTGATTAGGTCACTTAGAGAAAGTGTGTACAGAGAAAAGAGAAGAGGTCCCAGGACAAAGCCCTGGGTATGCCACAGATAGATCGATAGCGGAGAAGGAGGTGTTTACAGAAGAGACACTGAAAGTACAATGGGAGAGGTAAGATGAGATCCAGTATAGATCTTTGTTATGAATACCAAGAGTATGGAGAATGTGAAGGAGAAGAGGGTGGTCCACGGTATCAAATGCTGCAGAGAGGTCAAGTAATACGAGCAGAGTGTAATCACCTCTGTCTTTGGCAGCATGAAGGACATTAGTTATTTCAGTGAGGACTGTTTCAGTTGAGTGAGCAAAATAGGATCCGTGAATGAAAATCAAAGGTAGATTGGGCACTAAAGTATGATGTGACAGTGGTGCTACCCAGTAGCTGTTTTAGCTCCCAATACTAGCTAATGTGCTAAATAGCAGCGTTTTGGAATTCTACAGTAATTATGTTGTGTCTGACACCATTAACCTTTTTCTGACAAAGTGCCTTATGCTTGTCGATATACAGTAGTTCTTGTTGATATCCTTTAAGGAAGTGTGGGATGCAAGTCATTTAAATGTACTTTAATATCCTAGTGTCTAAGGTTTTCTCCATTTTTAGGACAAGTGTCTCTCCCTATGCTATTTGGAGGGAGGTTTAGGGGATATATATATAGTGTTTGGGACTCTACCTAAAATAGGTTAGAAGAGAAAAATACATACAGTATAAGGAAAGGTGCATAATACATGAAATGCGTTGAAAGTACAGTATCTAATAAGGATAATTAAAATTCATTTCTTAAATACTCCTTAATTTGTGATCATGTGAAGGCTGACATCTTTCAATGTCTCATTAAGAGTACCTTAAAATTATACTTGGTCAGTGAAAGAACTTTTGTTTCTGTGTGGAAGGTGTAAAAGATGTCAGGAATTGGTACAACCTGATAACGGTTAAAGTCCATTCTGTATTGCACTGACAGATAGGGATATATTTACTAAGCAGTCTTTCGCTTATTTTGACTGTTTAATTGTTTTAGGCATTTGAGTGACACGTGTATATTATTTTCTACATGTACCACTGTTTTCTCGAAAACTGCCATGTGATCCCTTTTTCATTTTGTCATTTCAGCGAGGAGTGGCCAGGAAAGGAAGACAAAGCAAGAAGAGCAGTGAAACGAATTGTCAAATGTGATTTAACCAAAGATAACCCTTTAGAGCCTGTAGTCCTACCACAGATGGACTGTCTCCTCTGCATGTATGTCTTACTTGTTGTTAGCAAGGACCACCAGGCTTACAGAAGCAATCTGAAAAAACTAGCGTCAATGCTAAAAATTGGGGGACATATGTTACTTGTGGGGACATATAATCAATCCTTCTATATGATTGGTGAGCACAAGTTCTTCTGTCTGTCATGTGATGAGGAGTTTGTTAGAGAGGCCGTTTGTGATGCAGGGTTCATCATTGAAAATTTGGAAACATTGTCTAATAAATCTACCAGGGATTTAACAGATATTAAGCATGTTTTTTTTATAATAGCACGCAAGGAGAGGGAGGTGCAGTCAAATAATTCTGAAAATAGAAAGACATACAGCAATTTATCTGATACTTTATATACTTAATGGAAAAGATGCAGCATAAATATCAGTGACTGCTTATATAATAAAATTAATTGCCAAATTTCTAGGAATTGTCATTTTTTTCCAATTTTGTTTACTTTATGTTTTTTTTTATGGGATACAAAACGAAAGGTACAGGGAAGACACAGATGTGCAGTAAAATGCATTGTATAATAACTTTTTATTTATAGCCTTAAGGGGATGGTGGGAGGGGCGAGGTATGGAGGGAAAGAAATAAGACTTTAAGGAGAAGAAAACATATTGAAGAAAATTAAATCATTACTGGATCCATCAGCCCACTTATGGCTCTACTACAACTTATATAAGGAACCAATTGCCCATATGCACATTGCTGCTGCTCACCATATAATACAAGGGTTGCCAACTCCAGTCCTCAAAAGCCACAACTCCAGTCCTCAAGACCTACTGTCATAATGACTGAGCCACTTGTGCTGAAGCAGGGATATCCTGAAAACCTGACATGTTGGTGGCCTTTGAGGATTGGAGTTGGCCTCCCCTGGTCTAATACTGTATCTCATATTATCTAGGAATTGTAAACATTTATGTGTAGCTGCAGTGACATAACAGGGATTATGTGTATATATTTGTGTACATACACTATATATGTACATGTATGACAAGACCTTTATTATGTATCCTTTACATTATCTTTACTAATATGTTAGAATTAGAATAAGGTTATACAGCATATCCCCGTTATAACATGGTCCACATAATGAGACTGCTTTATTACCGGGATCGAGGTATAACCGGGATTGTGAAATGGCTGCCACGATTATTGAGGACTTATTCGGCATCTGCAGCTCTTTCCTCTCCCTGCTTCACCATGCTGCGTCCCTGTGGTTCTGTGGTGTAGCAGCTAGAGAATTGCTACTACCATATAAAGGGTCATGGGTTCGATTTCTGAATGTGTATTATATAAAATGTATTCACTGTTTGGCTGTTATTGGTCAGGGGTCATGTGACCCTCCTCTGCACTCTAAAGTCAAATTGAAAGCCGCGCACATGGACGCAGTCTATTGACTCAGGGAGAGGAGAGAGCTGCAAACAGGAGAAAGTCGCAGATGCCGGGTATGTCAATAAAGCATTGAATGTTATTAAAAAAAAACACACTTGGAAATTTTTATAAATCAGGAGCCACACATGGACCGTGTTATAAGCAGATCCGCATTGTAGCGGATCGCGCTATAACGGGGTTGAACTCTACTATAAAAATGTAACTGAAGCTAGCGATGAACTAAGAAAGAGTCAGCTGGAAGACACAGAAAACACTTAAGTCATCTTGTTATGATAAGGGTAATAAGGGGGGCAAGATCCTAGTCTATAAACTTAGAGGGTTCGGGTCTAAAACACAGATTTCAGTTTTTAAACTAAAGAATGGGGAAATTACGTATTACGATAAATATCCTCAAGCCAGACATTATGTTTAACCCCACACTGACTCACACATTCTACTCTAAGCTACTGTACTGCACGACACACTTTATTCGAGCAAATACCCAGTATGTACCTGGCAGATACCTGGAATGCGCCGCTCCTCACCTCTGACAAGCCCCATTGCATTTGCGTTCCCAGCCTGGGTTCATGCCTGGCTGACGGGCGGCTGATCTGTTAAATGATAATGATTAGGATTTAATAGGCTGCAATGCTTTGCGTGTCTACCAGATGGCATACATTCATGAATTGTAATGCAGTTTATTTATATACTGTGCAGTATTGCAGCCAGTGGGAATAAAATGCTTCAATCCCTGCCTGGAAAATAACCCAATGCACTCGGGCAGAAAACAATCACAAACCTCAATACACCCGGGTATACCCGAATTCGTGGGACTAGCTGAGCTCGAATAAAGTGTGTCGCCAGTGTATGTAGCCATGTTTAAAAATGATATACAGTTCTCTCTCATGCTGGCAGTAAGCATTCTTTATTGCATCAGTATGGAAGCTGCCCCACAGAGAGGAGCTCCATGTGTAATAACAGATACAGTGAAAGGATAGCAACCGCAATAATGGAGGATCCGCGCGGCACGGAAATTCCAATGGCGGACGGAGACAGAGGGAGGGAGCGCACGTGGTTTGCATTCCACTGAAGAGCAAGCTGCCAAAGTGACGTTGGCGAGCATGCTGTGGAGTGGTGCCAAGGCTGTGGCCGTGCCATTTTGGTCCTGTTTGGAACCGCGGGGTACTAACCCAGAGGACAGTATTAAGGACATTGTGGTGGTGTGTGGTGGAGATGGAGAATCTGCTTGCCAGACGACGAGCGCTATACAAAAAACTGTGGCCGCGCCCTCACGGAAAGTGACAGGCTCAGCCCCAGTGCTGGGTCACCCCGTGAACTTGTGGGATCCTCCCCTAATCTCAACCAGGGGGAGTTGTTTCCAGCTGTGCCAATTAAGAATGGAGCTAGAGGAGGGAGGAGTTACTAAACCAGTCCCTGCCCTTCAGTAGCGAGCAGCTGGCAAACAGGAAAGACCTCTGCAAAAAGTGTCTCCTGTCGTCAGTATGGCTAGCAGAACAGATGAAGATTTGGACATCTCTGCTCACTCCTATTCGGCCTCCTGGTGCACAAGGCGGGCGGTAAAGAGACTGTCAAATGTCTGTGTCACGGCAGAGTGGAGTCTCATGTCACCGGTGCAGAGGCAACCGGAGCGGAGGAGGCCCACGGCCATGGTGACTGGCGGAATCGACGGCGGAGAAGGAACCATCCCGAGCCGATGGAGTGGTAAGCAACATCCTTACCCTCCCCAGGCACAGGTGGTGGCGACGGCGGAGAAAGGCCTAGTCCGGGCCCGAGCGGAGCGGAGAGCAGAACCATCAAATCTGGCGGCTGACGTCGTTCTGGAAGAAGAGGTTCCGGTCGGGAGCCCAACCCAAGATGGCGGCAGCGAGTCCCGCGAGATTGATGACATCACTTCTGGCGGACACTGCGGAACCGGATGGAAAATGGCCGCTTCCTCGCGACCACCTAGCTGTATCATATCGCCTGGATCCTGGATGAGCTGGTAGGCCCTGCAGAAGCCTGGGAGCAGCGAGACGGGAGAACCGGAAGGCCAGTCCGATGGCACCGGGAAAGGTAGCGAGAAGTTGCAGGTTGTAGCCCCGTGGATGCCGGCTGTGTTTCACTATGCCCAACCCCCGGCCATAGTTAAAGCCCCTGCCCCTGTCACTTTTTCCTATGGGTCCCAATCCATCCAAGGGTTGTCTGGCGAGTCCCGAGCCACTTCGGAAGAACGGACTGGGGTAAACTTGGACAGTTGCGAATGTTTTACGTCGGAAGATGGGTCGGGAGGGGGAGTGTACACACACAAGTGTCTGGGTCCAGCGAGTGTACCAGTATTGCAAGTGTCCCCAGTAGGCCCAAAAGGTTAGGGTCCAACTCCAGATCTACTGGCACCTCGGGGATATCCTCTGGCGGGGAGTTAGAGGACAATGAGGGCACTGTAGCGGTACTAGCGAGTGCCGCAGAGAGAGGGACCAGGTGGTGGGTGCCCAAATTCAAAGGGTATGAGGCCTGGCTGGATCGCACCCGTTTCATATTATACCGGGAAGGGGTGGTGGTTTACTGGTGGGGAGTAAGGGAGTTCACAGAGGAATAACAGCTTGAAGAGCTTAGGCTAAGGTGGCATGACATCAATATGGGGGTAGTGGATCCCAAAGGGTTAGGTAGATTCAGGGACCCCGTAGAACCATATGAACCTTTGTCATGGGTGTTGCCAGGCAGAGCAGGCAACGCCAGGCTGATCAGGACTAGCAGGGCTGAAAGGGTCATAATTACAAAGTATAAGAAATCCCACGGGTTGGAGTACCCTTATGTCATGGAGCCATTAATGCAGGAGATAAAGGACCAGAGGCATGGATGGTTACGGGAAACCATTGAGGAATACATCATAACCAAAGGTGGTGGGTATGCTGGGTTCAAAACAGAGGAGAGGATAACTCAATTAATGAGGGTATGGAGCATTGGGCGCAATGTCTTCATGCACAGGGTAGAATATAGGCCAGCGATTGCGCTACCCAGGGAATATAGTGTGACGGTTAAGGATATCGCTGGCCGGGAAGTAAAGAAGCCAGATCCCAGGCACTATTATTAGGAAGATACTGGGGGATACTCTCTAGAAGCAGTGCTGTCTGCTGGTCAGCAGGCACTGGTTGAGACTGTTATTATGTAAAATATCATGAGAACTGTATATGTGAAATTTGTATCATGTGTTGTTATGTTTTGCAGTGCTGCCTGGAAAAAGATCTGACAAATTTAGGTCCCAGATGGGCCGTTGGGATTCACCAGGGGGAGAATGTAGCCAATTTTAAAAATGGTATACAGTTCTCTCTCATGCTGGCAGTAAGCCTGGAAAATATACAGGATTGCCAGCATCAATCATGGAGGTTTGCCTTCACACCCTGGTGAGGTGTCATATGTACATCAGGGGAGTGGTAACATACCCTGTGTCCACTGTTAGTTACACAGGAGGTGGAGCTATTCCCTTTGTTATTTAAGACACAGCACTGCTCAAAGTTAGTGGTTGACAGTGGTTCAAGTTCAAGAGTATGGTTCTATAGTAAGCAGTGAGACTGACAGGCCAAGAGAGCGCCTACACTGTGTTCAGGGACTTGCGCGGGTGGTAATCTCCCTGAGGGGAGAGGTGATCAACTCAATTGGGAGGGCAGATTTTTCTGAAAGACAGGCTGTAGAAGAATGAGCGGCTGAGCTGTTTGCTGCGAGTGGCAGTCTGCCTGAACCATCAATAAAGATGCCCTTATTCATCAACACCCTCATGTGTGAGTCTGGAATTACTCATCAGAGGAAGGCACCACGGAGGAGGTCCTCATCAGAACCAACCATTCCCCTGTGGACGCAGGAATCCTGATGAGGTGGAGGCACTGCACCAACAGTAGGTAGGACTCAAGTACACTACCTCAGCTGCCTGTCTGTCTGACATTCCTCATACTAACATCATGCGGGAGACTCAGGAGTCCTGTTGCCAACAGGTGCACAACCAGACACGACCATGTAATGGGGACCGGTTAGACCACAGGGGCCAATCTGAGATTGGGTGGGTCAGGATGGTCCAGAAAAACCGTTACATGTATATAATCTGGACTTGGCAAACCCAATGTCCAAACTCTCTAGAGCTGAGTTATTAATGGGCACATACAGTATTTGAAGAAATGTAATCTACCAAAATTGTAAAAAGATGATCTTAAGACCACAAATATTAAAATAAAAAAACTAAAATTATTAGAAGTTATTAAAATCCTTGAAGACCCCAGAAACTAATGGCTTATCAAATACTTACTACAAAAATTACATTAATATCCTATCCCCAATCTTAATAGATCTTTTTAATACATTTTTGGAGGGAGTGCAGATCCCGGACCAGATGACTGGAACAAGCATTGTGATACTCCATAAAGATGGTAAGACCAAGTGAGCTGTGGCAGGTACAGGATGATTTCCCTGCTTAACACAGGTCTTAACATATACAGTATAGTAAGATCCTTGTCAATAGATGAAATCTAATCCTTCCACGTCTAATACAAAATGAGCAGGAGGGGTTTATCAGCGAGGGAAAGGCGTAGAATAACATTAGGAAAATTATAAATATTCAAGATTATGTGAACTACACTAGACTGAAAGCCATTTAACTAAGCCTATACACAGAAAAGGCGTTGGATAGGATGACATGGAGATTCCATAATAAGAGCTTGGAAGCATTCGAATTTGAAGAGTCATACCTTAAACTCCCTGGGGGTGATTTTAATCAAATAAAAATCACTAATGGGGCAAGGCAGGGCTGTTCTCTTGGGGACCTGTTTACATAGTGCAACGTGCAGTCACAATAAGAGAGAGTCCAATATTCAAGGTATTAAGATAGGAGACGAGACATATAACCTACCACTGTTTGTGGATTATATCATTTTGACTATTTTGAAATCTGTTCACATGTCTCCAACCTACAAGCTGCACTTGCTGAATTTGGCAGTCTATCATGGTACCAAATAAATATGGATATGACGGAAGCCCAAAATTTAACCATTCTAAGTCACAAAATTCACTTCTTGAATTTCAATTACAAATGGAAGTAGACAGTTAAAATACTTGGGCATATTCTTTACTAAAGACTATCAATCCCTATTGAGATAAATATTCAGATCTAATCACCCAAACGAAGAGGGAGTTACAAATATGGAATAAATGACATATTATGGATGTGTACCATAATCTCAGTAATGATAAATATTCTCCCTTCAAGACCTTACCAACTTAATTTCCACTTAAATATAAAACATATATGCAGAATAAAATAGTGCGATTTATTTATCAGGATTTAAAAAAAATAAAAAATAAAAAAAACAGAGTTGCTAAGCCAGTCCTACTAGCACCAAGGACAAAATTGGTATTGCAGTGCCTGACATTTGGCGATATTATCTAGTGGCACTCATGAGCAGTGACGTAACTAAATTTTTCTGCCCCCCTGCAAAAATTGACAGGGCCCCCTAAACAAAATGTTGCTTCCACTAGGGTCCTCGTGTGAGCGGCCTTCTGAGTCCCCCCTTTCTTACTCTTCTCCCAATCACTCTTCCCCCGTCCTCTGTCCCTCCTACAGCCCACTCCTCACACCCCCCCCCCTTCAAACACACACACACACACACACACAGCACGGTGGTTACGCCACTGCACCAGAGACAAATTACATGTTGGTATTCGGGAATGAGGCGTTGTGGTTGGGTAGACATAGAATCTGCATTTATTAACAATTGCATTAAAAACTTACCTGTGATTAGAAAAGGATTAAAAAAAAAATATCTTGGCTACACTTTAATGTGGAGTGAAACGTTTTCTTTCACAGTCCACGGGGAGCATATAGGGAGAAAAACAACAATACAAAGCGATCTAAGTGTAGATGATAATGCTTGTGTGAATGAATACAGATGTTATCTTGGTATGATAAAAAGTATTTATGCAATAATCTCCAAAAATGCACACTTACAATATAACAAATTAAAACCGGCATGTATCACTAATGTGAAAGCAGGAGAGATCCCCCAATGCTGTTGCTCACCACACCGCCTCCGTTTGCATTTACCGGATGCTCCGCGTGCAGTCGCCTGCCTCTCGATTAACTGCAGGGGCTCAGCTACGTCGTGGTCTCCAGGATAGTATGTCACTTCCGGTTTGGCTTCCGTGGTTCGTCGGCAGCGCGTTTCTCCGCCTCTCAGTGGTATTCTGGGCAGTCCCACTTTACGCATTTCGCCAATTGGATTTGCGGATTCCTCAGTAGTGTGACACTCCTCAGAATAGCAAAAATTGTTATGCAAGCCATGGGTGATCTCTCCTGCTTTCACATTAGTGATACATGCTGGTTTTAATTTGTTATATTGTAAGTGCGCATTTTTGGTGATTATTATATAAATACTTTTTATCATTTTGATCTGCGCAATGGATACATTTCTTCTCTTTGCATCTCCCTTCTTCTTCCCTTCTTCGCCGAACAGTGACCTGAAATACATCCTACATAAACCTAGAGGAATTCATATACTGATGTTGCCCTATTTACACATAAATCTTTTGAGTAGGCTATACAGAATAGCCAAGATAACATCTGAATTCATTCACACAAACATTATCATCTACACTTAGATCGCTTTGTATTGTTGTTTTTCTCCCTATATGCTCCCCCTGGACTGTGAGAGAAAACGTTTCTACATCTGGGGACGAGTGAAGACAAGCCCTATCAGAGGGTCGGAGAAGGGAGTCACAACCTTTATTTATATCACACTGTTTTTGCACATTTGTTTTTGCACATTCATTTGGATTTGAATTCACTTATATTTGTGTTTTCACCTAATTAGTCACTTTATAATCAGTGACCACTTTTATTGTTTAGCGCCTTTCTATTTGAACCATCACTTTGTCACATTTGAGGTGATAACGTTAACATTGAAGATAGGATTTATTCATCAAAATGTAGGATGATGTCATCCCCATCCAGACTTATTCACTTATTTCACAACACAAATTTCACTCGGGATACAGCACTATTAAGTACAATGTTTGGAAAAACAGGAATATTCTGGATAATGGACACGTGCTATCTATGGGAAAATAATAAAAATTTGAGGCATTAATCTAGAAATATTCCCTAACAAACGCTGAATATTAGGTATCTTCAAATTAGACATTTCATCATCAACAGTTTTTTGGGGGGCTATGTAGAAATAAGAGCTACCAGAAAGGGATAATAATGTTATATGAGGAGTTAGTCCCCCTTGGGGACCGTCCAAGCCACAATTATGTGAGGAACTGAGAAACTGATCTCCAAACCGATATTTCAAATGAGTACATCTGTGAGAATGCATTAAAGGCCTCTATATGTACCACAGCTAGGGAGAACTTTTACAAATATTCAGATGGTACCTTATGCCCAAAAGATTAAGCCAGATATTTACACATGCCATGGGTCGGTGCTGGAGGAACTGTGGCCATATATTGGTCAAGACCCATATGTGGAGGTTCTGTCCAGAGGTTAAAATATACTGGGTTAAATTAATCTCCCATATCCTAATGGCAGCCAGATGCTATATTTCAACGGCATGGAAAAAACCCTAGTTATTTTTCCAATGGACGGCCACACAGAGAATCAATGTACATCAAATGGAGAAACTCATATGTTTAAGTATTTCCATACAGTTTGGGACCCCTCGGTCAATAGATGAAAAAGCACCAAGAAGTTTTAGCCTCATACAGTACAGTAGTTCTGCTGGGGACACACTGGTTGTGAAATGGGGACACAGGATTTGGCCGGATTGTTAAAAACCTTGCATTGGCCATTCTCTGTGTTATCATAATCTATATTATTACCGTTATATACCTGGATATCTGTTATTTGGGGGTTACCCCTGTTTCCCACCCCCTTCTGTTTTTTGGTTCCCCATTCATCTCATTCTTGAAAAAGTAATTAAAAAATAAGTAATCAAAAAAGAATAAGGTTATTTAAATATGTGTCATATTATTTTACTTTATAATAAGGTGTTTGTAGGTTATTATTGGCTAAAGCTGTAAAATGCCAGGCATTCTAGAAATCCCTGCTCTCTGATTGTTTACAATTTCGGGCATTATTCATTCAGTAATCCCCAGCATTAATAAATAAAAAACCTTTCAAATGTAAAACTGCTAACAGTAAATACCTCTCCTGGTCCAAGGTCCAGCTGCATCTCCGTTCCTCTCTGTTCCCTCCCCCCTATTCTATCTCTTCTCCCCCCTCACCTCACTCTTCTTTCCACCACTCATCTCTTTCTCCCACCCCTCACCCCTCTTTTCTCCCCACCACCTCTCTCTTCTCCCCCCCAATCTCTCTTCTCCCCCCCCCACATCTCTCTTCTCCCCCCCACCTCTCTCTTCTCCACCCCCACATCTCTCTTCTCCCCCCACCTCTCTCTTCTCCCCCCACACCTCTCTCTTCTCCCCCCCACCGCTTTCTTCTCCCCCCCACCTCTCTCTTCTCCCTCCCCACCTCTCTCTTCTCCCCCCCACCTCTCTCTCCCCCCCCTACCTCTACACCCCCATACCTCTCTCTCCACCCCCCCTCACCTCTCTCCCCTCTCATTTGATACTTTACTTCTTTTTCCTACAGAGGTGCATCAACGTAGTTCCAATTTATATATTTAGACAAAAGTGTCTATTAGCTAATGAAAAAATAATGCCCTGGCTGGGTTAAAGTCACTCTGCGATGCCTCAGGCCTTCAACGCTTCCAGCCAGGACATTATTGGCCAATAATGCCCTGTTTTACGGGGATTATTAAATAATTATAATACTTTCATGATAGTACTAATACTAATCTTTATTAAAGTACTATAGGTAAAAATTTGCAAAGGGAACAATATCGGAACTGCTAGAGGTATATTATACAAGCTTGGAGAATGGGAAACATAAGATGTTTTTTGTAATAAGACCATCAGACATGGTATAAGGGCAGCACACAGAACTGCAAATATCTATCGCCCTAAGCAAGAAAATCCTCTTGAATATTTCACCATTCCACAAACTACTTAAAACTTAAACTACTTCATAAGAACCCTTTCTCCTCCTTAGCTCCAGGCTGTTAGTAGGGACTGGTTCTGTAGAAATGGACCACACCATGTAACCTTTAGGAACTGTGATTATACATTAATTGACAATTTCAGTATTTATGGTAGGACAGATTATAGGTGAAAAACAAAATGGCAAAAAGAAGAATAATAAAGACACAAAAAAGCCACAAAGTCAACAGTTGTTATACATTAATCGATGTGCTAATAATGTGTTAATTAAAGGTTTAAGAGCCAGATCCTAAGTTTCAACTTCACCCATACTGTAAATAAATGTATTTCATCCAGCACCACTAAAGATTACACAAAGCACATACCCCTCTTGCTCCCCTGAGGATTACAAAGGAGCATTAATATGTCCTGCCACCAACATTACACTGGCGACACAGTTTATTACACTGCGGCCAGATCCGCAAGCCGGGAGATTTCCCGGCTTGCTAGTGGCCGCCCCTCGGCGTGCCGCGCGTCATAGACGCGCGGTCACGTGTCTTCGGGAGCGTGCGCCCCCTGCACGCGCGTCCAGGGGCTCCCCGAGGGAGCCCTGGTGTCCCGCGATCGCGGGACAGCGGCAGGGGGTTCCGGGGGACCCGGCGGACCCGGCAGCGGTAGGGAGAGCGCCCCGATCGGAGGGCGCTCTTCCGCTGCTTCGGCGCGCGCCCGTCACTCTCGGGCGCGCGCCAGGCTACTGCTGCGGCACAGAATGGGCAAATGCTCGAATAAACTGTGCCGCAGCAGTACATGCATGGGTTAACTAAAGAATCATCAGATTCAGCCAATATTAATAAGCAATATCTTATTATATATTAGTGAAAGCACTGCATGCCTGTCTGCATCTTCCTGTGTCCCTAGGGGAAATCTCATTGGTCCCTTGGGCCGCCCGCCCCCACACCTCTCATTGGCCTGAGGCGGAGTGACGAAACACACACACACACACACACACACACACACACACACACACACACACACACACACACACACACACACACACACACACACACACACACACACACACACACACACACACACACACACACTCACACACACACACACACACACACGCGCGCACACGCACACAAACACGCACACACACACGCACACACACAAAGTGTCACACACACACACACACCTCTCTCTCTGTCCTCTCCCCCCATCACACTCACCTCCCCCGCTCCCCGGTGCTCCACTCATCTCCCCTCCACTCACCTCCTGCTCCACTCACCTCCCTCCCGCTCCACTCCCCACTCACCTCCCTCCCGCTCCACTCCCTCCCGCTCCACTCACCTCCCTCCACCTCCCTCCCGCTCCACTCACCTCCCTCCCCTCTCCCCTCCCCACTCACCTCCCTCCCGCTCCACTCACCTCCCGCTCCACTCACCTCCTGCTCCACTCACCTCCCTCCCGCTCCACTCACCTGCCTCCCGCTCCACTCACCTCCCTCCCCACTCCCCTCACCACTCACCTCCCTCCTGCTCCTCTCACCTCCATCCCGCTCCATTCCCTCCCGCTCCACTCACCTCCTGCTCCACTCACCTCCCTACCGATCCACTCACCTCCCTCCTGCTCCACTCACATCCCGCTCCACTCACCTCCCTCCCCACTCACATCCTGCTCCACTTACCTCCCACTCCACTCACCTCCCGCTCCACTCATCTCCCTCCCGCTCCACTCCCTCCCGCTCCACACACCTCCCTCCCCACTCACCTCCCTCCTGCTCCACTCCCTCCCGCTCAACTCACCTCCCGCTCCACTCACCTCCCTCCCCACTCACCTCCCTCCCGCTCCCTCCCGCTCCACTCGCCTCCCGCTCCACTCACCTCCCGCTCCTCTCACCTCCCTCCCGCTCCACTCCCTCCCGCTCCACTCACCTCCCTCCCTGGCAGGCAGTGGGCAGGGCAGCCTGCCGCTGCCATGCCACGCGGCGCCTAAGATGGCGGCGGATGGAAGGACCCCCTTCCTCCCTCGCGGAGTAACTAAGATGGCGGCGGCCGGAATGAGAGGCGACGTGTGTGTGTGTGTGTGTGTGTGCTACGTGAACCTGGAACCTGGTCCCCATCGCCGTTCCTCGTTTCTGCAAGTAATGACTTCCCTCGTACCAGAAAAAGTTGTGCTGTAGAATAAACATAATTGCATCTATAATGAAATTCGCTTGTACATCTGCAAGGTCTGCATCCTTCAATAAAAATCTTTTTATGGCTCTGCATCCTTTTGTATGATCAATTGATGTGTATAGCGACACAACATCGCATGTCGCCATTATGAATTGTTTTTCCCATCTCACCTTACTCAGAGTGTTCAATAAATCTGTAGTATCCTTTAAGTAGGCCTTTTGTTGTGTAACATATTTCTGGAGGAATATGTCTATGTACAGTGACAAATTGGCTGTTAGTGAGTCAATCCCCGAGACTATAGGTCTGCCTGGGGGATTGACCTCACTCTTGTGAATTTTTGGCAGTTGGTAAAATACCGGTACTTTTGATTTGTCACTGTACAGAAACTTATACTCCCCCTCATCCAGCACCTCCATGTTCCTACCCTTCTCCAACAGACACCTCAACTCCTCTGTGAATTCATTTATTGGATTCTTTTTCAATTTAGTGTATGTTTCTTCATCCCCCAGTAGTCTTAAAGATTCCTGGTTGTATTTATCCCTGTCCATCAGGACAGTTCCTCCCCCCTTGTCAGCCTGTTTTATCACTAATTCCTCATTATCTATGATTTCTTTCAAGGCTGTTTTTTCTTGTTTAGTGAGATTTTCTCTTAGTTTTTGTTTATGTGCCGCCAGGTTTTCAAAATCAGTATTGATCATCTGGAAAAAAGTTTGAACATGTTGCGGGCCACTGGCGGGGGGGAGATCGCAATCTGGAACTCGTGAGAAGGGAAACTTTCTGGAGTCATAGGTTGCGGACTCTCTCCCCCAGGGGCCTTAATATGGAAATTGAGATAGCACCTTTCTTGTAAACCATGTAGATACATAAGATTTTGTATTGTTGGATTGAACTAACCAGTTCCTCTGTTTTCTCCATCTGCTGTTCTCTCTTCTGTTTTTTTCTCTTCCACAGCACGCATGAGTTATCTGTTTTTTAGGTAAAATAAGTGGAATTATGTCACTGTATGTCACTGAAGCTCAGTTTCCCCAGGTTATGCACTTAACCAAGGATTTTATTACATTTGTATAAAATTGTAATGAATATATAAAAATATCTACTTGTGCTATGCTGAAAAATAGAAATATGTCAATGTATACTACTGTACTTAGCGTATTACATCCAGGTTTTGCACTGTACTCAGGACTTTATTGCATTTGTATAAGAGTTATAATGAATATAAACATTCAGTTGTGCTATGCTGCAGAATATTATGTTTTGTATTTCCCATCAGAAAAGGTACTTCCATGCCTAACAAAGGTCAGAGTAAAAATAAGATTATAGATTATGAAACCAGCCCCTCTTGAATATGTATGTGTATCCCTACAAATGTATTAAGTTGTTTACATGATGGAGCTCTCCCATATATTAATATATATATTTTTTATATATTTTTTTATATATTTTTTATTAACATTTTTTCATACATTGAAGAACATGAGGTAAAATTTGTTTATTAATAATCTAAGCCCACTTGTGAGAATAAGTAACATCTCCCCTATTATGGAAACAATGATAAGACACAATTTAACCCCTTCCCTGCTAGATAGAAATATGCTAATGTAATCATATACAGCATGAAAATATTCTGATTCAACCCTATATTACCACAGTTAATCCCTATTATATTACACTGTTTCCAATTTTTTGGGACAAAATTTAGATTCCATAGAATCACCCTCCTGACGATCAGATTACCCATAAAAAAAGCTATGAGTATTATCCGTTTTATCACCTCATATTGCGGTTCCAGAAAGTAACAGGTTAATCCTGTCATGAGTCAGAGGTTTTTTTCCCTATTTGGAAGCGCTCCTTCATGCATACAAAGGCACAGATGGTAATTAGTGCAGACCAGTTTTTTATGCACAAGTGTTCCAGATCAAATTCCAATTAAGGAAGGTATATAATGTCACCTTAGAGTAGGGGGCGGTACACTCCTGAGGAAGCCACACACCCTTTTTTGGCGAAACGCGTAGAGTGGTAGCCGCCAAGAGAGGAGAGAAAAGAGAGGAGAAATTTACTGACAGATACTCACAGAACCGCGACCGGAAGTGACGTATCGGTACGGAGCGGAAGTGACGCATCGGTGTGCGAGTGAAGCTGAAACATCCATCCGAGAGACTGTATCCCAGTGGAGAACTCCACAGTGCCTGCGGGCAGCTGTTATGGGAAGGTGATCGACCTACAGAAGAGGGAACCCACGAGGGGAGAGAGACCTGGATCAATGCGCCCACCGCTGGAGGTACAAAGTCCCTGAGAGTGGTGGTCCACACCAAGTCACACCGGAGGAGACGGGTGAGCCTGTAGTGTAAACCAAAAAATCTTCTCTCTTTGATCACAATGATTGTGGTACATGCCTGAAATACTTGTTTTTATTGTAAGTGTTCATTTTTTAAACCCAATAAAGTCTAGTTTTTTTACATTATACTGGTCTGCACTATGGTTTGTATTTCTTTTACATACACTTTGCTGCGGAGCTGAGAGCTGGAGACCCTATCACCTGGTGAGAATACCTGCACAGCAGAGACCATTGAGTGTCAAACCCGCTTGATTTTGACTTACATCTTGTAAGTAGACATCACATATGAGCCAAGAAAGAACGCAGAATTTATATCACTTGAATTTTATTGTCTGCACTTAGATTGTTTTTCTTGTTTTATGTTCTTTTCCCTTCATGCTCCCCCTGGATTACAACTGGTGTGTGTGTGTGTGTGTGTGTGTGTGTGTGACACTGTGTGTGTGTGTGTGTGTGTGTGTGACACTGGGTGTGTGTGTGTTACACTCTGTGTGTGTGTGACACTGTGTGTGTGTGTGTGTGTGTGTGTGTGTGTGTGTGTGTGTTTGTGTGTGTGTGTGTGTGTGGACACTGTGTGTGTGTGTGTGTGTGTGTGTGTGTGTGTGTGTGTGTGTGTGTGTGTGTGTGTGTGTGTGTGTGTGTGTGTGTGTGTGTGTGTGTGTGTGTGTGTGTGTGTGTGTGTGACACTGTGTGTGTGTGGGACACAGTGTGTGTGTGTGTGTGTGTGTGTGTGTGTGTGTGTGTGTGTGTGTGTGTGTGTGTGTGTGTGTGTGTGTGTGTGTGTGTGTGTGTGTGTGTGTGTGTGTGTGTGGGGGGGGGCAGTGTGTGTGTGTGTGTGTGTGTGTGTATGTGGGACACAGTGTGTGTGTGTGTGGGGGACGGGACACTGTGTGTGTGTGGGACAAAGTGTGTGTGTGTGTGTGTGTGTGGGACACTGTGTGTGTGTCAGACACGCTAGGGTGGGGACCGGAGCTATGCATGGGGGGGGCGGGGGGGCAGGAGCGGAGAGAGAGGGGGGAGCAGAGAAACATACAGGGGGAGTGGAGAGGAGGGACCTGTAAATTTTAAGAACCCCCCCCCTCCTGTCCACTGTCCCCCCTCCTGTCCACTGCCCCCCTCATCGCAGAGGGCGATGATCGAATGCTTCAGCTGTAGAAAACAGGAAAGGAAGGGTCTTACACCCCCCCCTCCTGTCCACTGTCCCACCCGCCCCCTCCTGTCCACTGTCCCACCCCTTCTGTCCACTGTCACCCCCCTCCTGTCCACTGTCACCCCCCTCCTGTCCACTCTTCCCCCCCTGTCCACTCTCCCCCCCTGTCCACTCTCCCCCCACTCCTGTCCACTCTCCTCCCCCTCCTGTCCACTGTCACCCCCCTCCTGTCCACTGTCCCCCCCCCTCCTGTCCACTGTCCCCCCCCCTGTCCACTGTCCCCCCCCCTGTCCACTGTCCCCCTCGTGTCCACTGTCCCCCTCGTGTCCACTTTCCCCCTCCTGTCCACTGTCCCCCTCCTGTCCACTGTCCCCCTCCTGTCCACTGTCCACCTTCTGTCCACTGTCCCCCTCCTGTCCACTGTCCCCGTCCCCTCCTGTCCACTGTGTTGTCCCCTCCAGTCCACTGTCCCGTCCCCTCCTGTCCACTGTCCCGTCCCCTCCTGTTCACTGTCCCGTCCCCTCCTGTCCACTGTCCCGTCCACTCCTGTCCACTGTCCCATCCCCTCCTGTCCACTGTCCCCTCCCCTCCTGTCCACTGTCCTGTCCCCTCCTGTCCACTGTCCCCGACCCCTCCTGTCCAATGTCCCCATCCCCTTCTGTCCACTGTCCCCATCCCCTCCTGTCCACTGTCCCCGTCCCCTCCTGTCCTCTGTCCCTGTCCCCTCCTGTCCAATGTCCCCGTCCCCTCCTGTCCAATGTCCCCGTCCCCTCCTGTCCAATGTCCCCGTCCCCTCCTGTCCACTGTCCCTGTCCATTGTCCCCGTCCCCTCCTGTCCACTGTCCCATCCCCTCCTGTCCACTCTCACCCCCCCTCCTGTCCACTCTCCCCCCTCCTGTCCACTGTCACCCCCCTCCTGTCCACTGTCACCCCCCTCCTGTCCACTGTCACCCCCCCTGTCCACTCTCCCCCCCTCCTGTCCACTATCCTCCCCCTCCTGTCTACTATCCTCCCCCTCCTGTCCACTGTCACCCCCCTCCAGTCCACTGTCACCCCCCTCCTGTCCACTGTCACCCCCCTCCTGTCCACTCTCCCCCCTCCTGTCCACTCTCCTCCCCCTCCTGTCCACTGTCCCATCCCTCCCCTCCTCCTGTCCACTGTCCCTCCCCCCTCCCCATCTCCTGTCCACTGTCCCACCCCTTCTGTCCACTGTCCCACCCTTCCTGTCAATTGTCCCCCCCTCCTGTCCACTCCCCCCCCTCCTGTCCAATGCCCCCACCTCCTGTCCACTGTCCCCCCCTCCTGTCCACTCTCACCCCCCTCCTGTCCACTGTCACCCCACCCTCCTGTCCACTCTCACCCCCCCGCCTGTCCACTCTCACCCCCCCTCCTGTCCACTCTCACCCCCTCCTGTCCACTCTCCCCCCCTCCTGTCCACTATCCCCCTCTCCTGTCCACTCTCCCCCCTCCTGGTCACTCTCCCCCCCTCCTGTCCACTCTCCCCCCCCTCCTGTCCACTCTCCCCCCCTCCTGACCACTCTCCCCCCTCCTGTCCACTCTCCCCCCTCCTCTCCACTGTCACCCCCCTCCTGTCCACTGTCACCCCCCTCCTGTCCACTCTCCCCCTGTCCACTCTTCCTCCCCTGTCCACTCTCCCCCCACTCCTATCCACTCTCCTCCCCTTCCTGTCCATTGTCACCCCCCTCCTGTCCACTGTCACCCCCCTCTTGTCCACTGTCACCCCCCGTCCACTGTCCCCCCTCCTGTCCACTGTCCCCCTCCTGTCCACTGTCCCCCTCCTGTCCACTGTCCCCCTTGTGTCCACTGTCCCCCTCCTGTCCACTGTCCCCCTCCTGTCCACTGTCCCCCTCCTGTCCACTGTCCCCCTCCTGTCCACTGTCCCCCTCATGTCCACTGTCCCCGTCCCCTACTTTCCACTGTCCCCATCCCCTCCAGTCCACTGTCCCGTCCCCTCCTGTCCACTGTCTGTCCCCTCCTGTCCACTGTCCCCGACCTCTCCTGTCCACTGTCCCCGTCCGCTCATGTCCACTGTCCCTGTCCCCTCCTGTCCACTGTCCCCGTCCCCTCCTGTCCAATGTCCCTGTCCCCTCCTGTCCAATGTCCCCATCCCCTCCTGTCCACTGTCCCTGTCCACTGTTCCCATCCCCTCCTGTCCACTGTCCCCGTCCCCTCCTGTCCACTCTCACCCCCCCTCCTGTCCACTCTCCCCCACCCCCTCCTGTCCACTCTCCCCCTTCCTGTCCAATGTCACCCCCCTCCTGTCCACTGTCACCCCCCTCTCCTATCCACTATCCGCCCCTTCCTGTCCATTGTCACCCCCCTCCTGTCCACTGTCACCCCCTCCTGTCTACTGTCACCCCCTCCTGTCCACTGTCACCCCCCTCCTGTCCAATGTCACCCCCCTCCTGTTCCACTGTCACCCCCCTCCTGTCCACTGTCACCCCCCTCCTGTCCACTCTCCTCCCCCTCCTGTCCACTGCCCCCCCTCCTGTCCACTGTCGTCCCCCCTCCTGTCTACTGTCCCCCCCCTCCTGTCCACTGTCGTCCCCCCTCCTGACCACTTTCCCCCGTCCACTGCCCCCCTCCTGTTCACTGCCCCCCCTCCTGTCCACTGCCCCCCCCTCCTGTCCACTGTCCCCACCTCCTGTCCACTGTCCCCATCCCCTCCTTTCCACTGTCCCCATCCCTCCCCTCCTCCTGTCCACTGTCCCTCCCCATCTCCTGTCCACTGTCCCTCCCCCCACCTTTTCCTAGCGGGAAATTTCACTCACGGGCAACGCCGGGTCTCTCAGCTAGTATTGAATAAACTCTGAAATATAATGAGAAACTATAGTCACCCTGTAACTGCAATGTTGGGACAGTAAATACTCCCAGGGCTAATAGCATGTGTTACCTCTATAGTCAACACAGCATCTTCTAACCTGATGATGACTAATTTAACACGGTTGAGATATCTCATGATATTGACATGATAAAAGCTAACTATTGTGATCAAAATGTGTCCAGGACTGTTGGCAGGACTGTTCAATGATCTTTGATCATAATATAATCTATTAATATTACAATAAAAATAAACTAAACCAGACCAATTATGTTTTGGTGAAACCAGAAGCAAATACAAAACACAATATTTTTTAGACAGAAAACCACATCCAAAAGAATTAATGCATATAGACTTTATGTCAGATGGATCATTTCAATAATCCTAATGACAAATCATTATCCAGGCTAAAACATTAGCAAACACGGATCAGCCCCGTCCCAAGTGAATGTTTGTGCAGAAGCTTATCACATGCTATTTTAATTATTGAAATACTGCGATGCCAACCGAGCTGCTACTACTATTCTACCTTCTCAAGTTGCAACTTCAGGTGGAAGTGGAACATAGAAGTAACAGGATCGTTACACCAAGGAGCCGCAAAATGGATTCCAGTCTCCACAAGCATTACCATGATGAAGAGTTTGATCCCAGAGGGTTAATAGATACATATTGCTATAATGGAAATAATGATATGTTTGCGGATTTGGTTGTGTATCCTATTACACAATTGTTTAAAACGTTTTCTTCAGGTACGTTCATTTATAGTTGATATTGATTTTACTGTAAAATATTATCAAATTTTTGGGGAACTGAAGCATGTGAATAAGAATTTATATTTTCTTCAACTCTTTGCTAATGGTAAAAATAAGATTGTAAAAAATTTGTATTTTCTAACTATTTGATGCAGGTCGTGTGAGAGGGGAAACCCTGCTCGATGTTACCATTGGACCACTTGCTTTCCATCTCTTAACCGCCTGTGATTTCTTCAAAGAGATCAATGTGATAGAATTTACCGACACAAATATCAGGGAATTTGAAATGTGGAAGAACAAGGAGCCCGGAGCTGCTGACTGGTCTCACACTGCAAAAATAGTTTGTGATCTGGAAGGAAAGAGGTAAAGTACATTTCAGAAAAATAATCATCTTCCAGGTGAGAAAAATTAGACATTAAGGAAGCAGTAAAATGCAACTAATGAATCTCCACGCTCAATATTAGGCACAAATGTGTTTAATATGTATCCACACTATAGAAAGACAAGAAAGTCCATTCTACAAACTCAACATGTTTCTTATGAAATTTACATGTAAATCCACTGACTAAATCATAATTAATTTATTAAAAGCCCAGGAACGGTAATAAATAGTTCCCAAGCAATTACTTACAACTATTGGGTATGCAATTGGGGTTTGGTAGGCTAGTGTTAGCTATATAATAATCTCCTTGCAGCCCATAGTTGCCAGATATATGTAAAGAAGAGGTGATGCACAAGTGCCTGGTCCTGTCCCCATAGTGTAGTCCAATCATAAAAAGTAGGAACACGCTGGGTACTTTAACCAATGAAAGAGTGATTCCAGTCACACTCTAAACCTATATAAAAAGCTCTGTGACACCCTGAAGGTAGGGGTTTGGCATGAAGATACTCCTCCCCTCCTCATTAGTTTGGCTCTTAAAGTGCATAACCCGCACGAAATGCGTAGAAGGGCTGTACTCCTCGATTTTTATGCCTCCTCAATAAAGTAGTTATTTTTGCCAGACCTGCTTCTCTCTCTTGCTTTGCGCTGCACATACATTGTTTTGGAATCCATAGTTGCCAGATTGTCAGGGGTTCCCAATGATTAGTTGGCCACTTGGGCTACTAAGGGATTACCTTATATAAAAGCTGCTAAACATCTACTTATTGAACTTTTATTCTTGATACTGACTATTAGAGATTGGAGAATCTGTCAATATCTGATCCACAGATTTTCCATGGATCTTTTACAAAAATAGGATCCACACATGGAATCCAAAGGTGGATTAGGCACTAAAGTACAGTGTGACAGTGGTGCCACCCAGCAGCTGATTTAGATCCCATTGCTAGATAATGTCCTGTGTTGCAGAAGTTCTGGCTTTTGAGCATTGGCGGCAGGAGAGAGGTAAGGGTGTGGGCGTGTGTCTGTGCGTGTTTGTTAGTGTCAGAATCGGGAGAGAGTGTGAGAAAGAGTGTCAGTTTGGGCAGGGAGGGAGAAAAAGTGTCCGTGTGAGGATAGAGAGAGTCAGTGTGGTGAGAGAGAGAGAGTGCCACTGTGGGGAGAGAGTGTGTCAATGTGGGTAGAATGTCATTGTGGGTAGAGAGTGTCAGTGTGTAAACAAAGAGTGTCAGTTTGGGGAGAGAGTGTCAGTGGGTGGCTGAGAGATTGTCAGTGCGGAAAGGAGGTGGAAGGGAGTGTCACTGTGGGGGGAGAGAGTGTGTCAGCGGGTGGCGGAGTGAGTATGTCAGTGCAGGCAGGGGGGAGAGAGTGTCAGTTGGGGGAAGAGAGAATTTCTGTGTTTGGGAGAGAGTGTCAGTGGGGGGAACAGAGTGTCAGGGTGGGGGAACAGAGTGTCAGGGGGTCATAGATGGGTCAGTGGGGGGAACAAAGTGTCAGTGGAGTGGTGAGAGAAATTGTCACTGTGGAGAGAGAGTATCATTGTGGGGAGAGAGATTGTCATTGTGGTTAGAAAAAGTGTCAGTGTAGACAAAGAGTTTCAAATTGGGGAGGCGTGTCAGTGGGGAGGGGAGATAAAGTGTCAGTGGGAGGGAGGGAGGGAGAGAGTGTGTTAGTTGGGGGGAAGGAACAGAGCGTGTCCATGAGAAAGGGTGAGAGATAGGTGAAAAGCACAAAACTGAAAGTTTGTGCCAGCCCTATGAGTGTATGTTATTGTGTGCATAGTGTGTGTGTGAGGTGTGTGTGTGTGTGTGTGTGTGTGTGTGTGTGTGTGTGTGTGTGTGTGTGTGTGTGTGTGTGTGTGTGTGTGTGTGTGTGTGTGTGTGTGTGTGTGTGTGTGTGTGTGTGTGTGTGTGTGTGTGTGGGGGGGGTGCAAGTCATTTAAATATACTTTGTATATTCCATTATCTAAGGTGTTCTCCTTTTTGAGGACAGGTGTTTCTCTCTAAGTTTTTGGAGGGAGTGTGCGGGACTATTTATATCGTTATTTTGTATATACATTTTGTCAATCATGTATTCAGTGCTTTATAGAGATGTAATATAAAGGAGAAGAAAATAATACAATTACGGAAAAGTGAATAATACATGAAAAACTGAGATAATACAGTAGCTAAGAAGTATAATAAATTCCATGTCTTAAATACTTCTTAATTAGTGATTATGTAAAGACTGACTCTTTCAATGTTTCAACGCTTAATAAGAATACCTTATGCTTCTACTTCCTGCCATAGGGAAATAACTCAGTTTTCTGTGTGGAAGGTGTAAAAGATGTCAGGAATTGGTAAAACCTGAGATGTATTTAAGTCCGTTCTGCACTGCACAGGCACAGATAGGGACATTCTTACTGAGCAGCCTTCTGCTCGTTTTGATTTTTTAATTATCTAAGTCACTAGAGATGGGCAAATCTGCCCAAATCCGTTTTTTGGGATTTTCTCGCATTTTCCCCCCAAAATCCGCAAACGGATTTGGACAATTTTAATCCCTGCGGATTCATCAAAACCCGCCATTGGATACAACCAGTGGACGGGTTTGTATAATCCAAACCGCGGATTCAGCAAATGCTCGGTGGATTCTTAAGAATTGGATTCTACAAATCCGTCCCCGGGTTGCCGAATCCACGGGGTGTATTGGTAATAATAATACAAAAATAAAAAAAACGTGAATTGACCCTTTTTCAGATTGATCTGCTGAAATCCGCAGACCAAAGGAGCCGGTCGATCTGCTGTGGATCCAAATATTCGTACATCTCTATTAGTCATTTGAGTGACACGTGTACTTTTTTTTCTGCATGTACCACTGTTTGCTCCAAAACTGCCATGTGATCCTTGTTCATTTTGTAATTTCAGCGAGGAGTGGGAAGGAAAGGAAGACAAAGCAAGAAGAGCAGTGAAACGCATTGTCAAATGCGATCTCTCCAAAGATAACCCTTTAGAGCCTGTAGTCCTGCCACAGGTGGACTGTCTGATCTCCATGTTTGCCTTACAGGTTGTTAGCAAAGACCACCAGGCTTTCCGTAGCAATCTGAAAAAACTAGCGTCAATGCTTAAAACGGGGGGACACATTTTACTGGTGGGGACATATAATACTTCGTGGTATACGATTGGAGAGCACAAGTTCTTCTGTCTATCATATGATGAGGGGTTTATAAGAGAGGCTGTTTGTGATGCAGGATTCATCATTGAGAATTTGGAAGTATCACATACTAAGAAGACCAGCAATTTCGCAGATTATGACCATATTATGTTTATGATAGCACGGAAGGAGAGGGAGGTTTAGTGAAAAAAGGTATACAACAATGTATCTGACACTTTACCTACAGAATTGGAAAAATACAGCAAAAATCTCAATGACTACTTAGAAAATAAATAAATTATTAATTAGCAGGAATGTATATGTGTGCATACATTTGTGTTCACACATTAAATGCACATATACTGTATGACATCACCCTTATTATGTATTATTTACATTATCTTTACAAATATTTTAGGATTAGATTAAGGTTATACAGCTGAACCCCGTTATAACACTGTGCTCGGGGGCCACAGAATGAGACCGCGTTATAACAGGGATCGCGGTTCAAAAAAATGGGCGCAGCGATCAGGGTTTCCGCGTCCGCCAGAGTGGGAGAGCTGAGATAACTCTCCCAGTTCTCCCTTAACCTGGCGTCACAGCGGCAGCCCCACACAGCACTTACCCGCAGCAGCACCTGATCTGTGGGCTGTGCAGGAGAAGCTGGTGATTCTGTGAAAGGGGGAGGGAGCGTAGGGAGGATCTCATGCAATCTGGAGATGCCAGTATGCCAACTGTCTGTGTGAATCCCCCGGCCTGGAACCAGCTCCCCTCTCTCCTCCCCCCAGGTGGAGGTACGGGGTGTGTGTGTGTCAGTGTGTGTGTGTGTGTGTGTGCGTGTGTGTATGTCAGTGTGTGTGTAGGTGTAAGTGTGTCAATGTGTGTGTCAGTGCATGTGTGTGTGTGTGTGTATGTGTGTCAATGTGTGTGTGTGTCAGTGTGTGTGTTTGTGTGTGTGTGTGTGTGTGTGTGTGTGTGTGTGTGTGTGTGTGTGTGTGTGTGTGTGTGTGTGTGTCATTGTGTGTGTGTGTGTGTGTGTGTCAGTGTATGTGTGTGTGTGTGTGTCAGTGTATGTGTATGTGTAGTATGCGCGCGTGTGTGTGTGTGTTAACATTACTTGGCTGATTTTTGGGTGCAAATTGAAAGGAACAAACAGAGGAGCACAATTTGACATCATCATCATTTGTGCAACTGGTCTGATAACTTCTCCCTACCTCCTTTTGGCATTCTCCAAAAAACTAGCTGATGCACATGGGACAAAAACTGGAGCAAAGCCCTTAACATTGGTGCTTCTAGCATTTCTATGTTGTATACTGTAAATGAAAACACACTGTGAGGTGTTATTGCCCACCAACTTCACAATGGGCTCTATTTTTGTTTAATGTTATCAGAGCTTTTTTCATTATCCTGTCTTTCTTAGCTGTTCTGAAACACTGTTTGAGAGAATGCAACTGAAAAAATCTTCCAAAAAGACAGACACTGGCAAATGCTAATGCTATAGTAATATGTCTAATTTAGCAGGAAGATGCAGGAAGGAGAACTAGATCAGCGGTGCGCAAACTGGGGGGCGCGAGTTTTGTCTTGGGGGGCGCAGGCCATTGAAGAGGCTCCGCGTTCTTCCCGAGGCATTTAATGCCGGGGGATCGTGCGAGGCCTCTGCAACAAGTTAACATACTTTGTTTCAGATGCATCTCCATGGCAACGCAGCGTCAAATGACGTGACATTGCCGGCATCAAATGACGCGACCCCGGAGCATCATTTGATGCATGTAGAAGGTTGGAGAGGGGCGTGAAACCGGGGGAGGCCTGGCAGGGGCCTCCTGTTTGCACTCCCGTGAACTAGATGAATAAATAGTTAGACCGTTAAATAGATAGATGGTTGAAACAGGAAATTCTCAAATAAAAGATGGTGGTGATAGAATTATTGATGGACTTCATGATTTATAGTTAAACTCTTTCCATTAACTTTGATCACTCCTACAAATTTCCTATGGTTTCTGCTTGTCGTTTATAACTGAAAAATAGCAAAGTTTATTTTCCTTCGGGTTTATACTCGGGTTTTATGTTTTTTTTTTCTATTCTCTCAAAAATAAATTGATTTACCACAAAACTGTCATATTTTGCAAGAATTGTATGTAAAACATAATTGAGTTATTTATTCAATGGTGCATGGTAGTTTATTCTATATTTCTTGGTCAGTTTTGTGTTTCTTATGTTTTAGAAAAGATAATTATATAATTATAATTAATATATTTTTCCTGTACAATATATATATATATATATATATATATATATATATATATATATATATATATATATATATATATATATATATATATATATATATATATCCAAAGAGAATGACCTAGGCGCAAATGGAGACAAGAAAAAACAAACATAGGGTAGTATGTTCTAACAAATAAACCGCCAGAAGGTATAATATGCACTCACAGCGTATAGGATAATATCAAGCCTTGTATCCACTCTGGGATCTGGAACAATTAAATGATGAGTCTGGAACAGCTGGTCATCCACAGCAATTGCAATCTCGAGCAAAGGTACCCATGCAGGAAGAGAGATAGAATACAAATAGCGTAACACAGTTTATTAAAATTATTAATAAAAATGACTATAAGTAAAAGACTCACATTCTGTGAGATATCATAAAACTTTTGAGAATTCTGAGCATCTCACACTCATTGGAAAAGGGTAGTAACACTATGCAGATTTCTTCAACAGTCCTTAGTCTGTAGATATGTAACCAATAGGGAAATGAGTCCAGGTTGTAAATAGCACACACACTTAGTGTCTCTACTGTTCCACACAGTCTCCTTGTGTGAGCTGTCTCTTTCCGTTCTTATCAACCTACATAGGTCTATCTCACTGCACCTAATGTGCGTATAGTACTCACGGTACTTAAAGGTAGGTGCTGTCCGGTTTCACATATAGAGAGTTCTTTCTGTTTTCCCACGAAGAGTTCTCAATCTTCCTCCGGTCACCCACGTCTCCTGGGGACGCTCCGTGCCACGTGACGACGTGGTGACGTCACTCCCTCTCGCGAGAGTTCGTCCGGTGGGCTGTGGGAGCGGGGCCTCAATCCTCTGCGCTGCTAGTCTTCCTGCAGGCAAATAGTGGGACAAACGGCCACCGGCACCTCTTGGCTGCTGTCTGCTGCTACTCCTGCTGTACACTGTGTTCACTGTCTGTAAACCATGCCCTACGCGTTTCTCCGTTAGGCTTCGTCAGGGGCTGCAGAGGATTGAGGCCCCGCTCCCACAGCCCACCGGACGAACTCTCGCGAGAGGGAGTGACGTCACCACGTCGTCACGTGGCACGGAGCGTCCCCAGGAGACGTGGGTGACCGGAGGAAGATTGAGAACTCTTCGTGGGAAAACAGAAAGAACTCTCTATATGTGAAACCGGACAGCACCTACCTTTAAGTACCGTGAGTACTATACGCACATTAGGTGCAGTGAGATAGACCTATGTAGGTTGATAAGAACGGAAAGAGACAGCTCACACAAGGAGACTGTGTGGAACAGTAGAGACACTAAGTGTGTGTGCTATTTACAACCTGGACTCATTTCCCTATTGGTTACATATCTACAGACTAAGGACTGTTGAAGAAATCTGCATAGTGTTACTACCCTTTTCCAATGAGTGTGAGATGCTCAGAATTCTCAAAAGTTTTATGATATCTCACAGAATGTGAGTCTTTTACTTATAGTCATTTTTATTAATAATTTTAATAAACTGTGTTACGCTATTTGTATTCTATCTCTCTTCCTGCATTGGTACCTTTGCTCGAGATTGCAATTGCTGTGGATGACCAGCTGTTCCAGACTCATCATTTAATTGTTCCAGATCCCAGAGTGGATACAAGGCTTGATATTATCCTATACGCTGTGAGTGCATATTATACCTTCTGGCGGTTTATTTGTTAGAACATACTACCCTATGTTTGTTTTTTCTTGTCTCCATTTGCGCCTAGGTCATTCTCTTTGGAAATTTTCGTTACCAGCCCGGGGAGCGGTAGACCTTTTGGCTGCAGACTGAGTCAGGGAAAGTTAGACTGTAAGGGTATATACCCTCCATTACATGTGGTAATTATTCTATTTACTAATTTCAGTGTGGTTGCGCTCATTGTATTTCTGTCTTATATATATATATATATATATATATAAATATATATATATATATATATATATATATATATATATATATATATATTAGCCCAACTCCGTTATAGCGCGGTCTTCAGGGGTCACCCGATCCGACCGCGCTATTACCGGGGTTGCGCTAATTGAAAAAAAAATGGATGCCGCGCGCACGATCAGGAGGGAGGAGGGAGGGAAGATGTGTCCGGCAGCTCTACACGTCCCCCAGCAGCCACTGTAACTTGGTGTGCGGTGTGAGTGTGATGTGCAGTGTGCTGTGTGTGCAGTGTGCTATATGTGCAGTGTGCTGTGTGTGCAGTGTGCTGTGTGTGCAGTGTGCTGTGAGTGTGTGCAGTGTGCTGTGAGTGTGTGCAGTGTGCTGTGAGTGTGTGCAGTGTGCTGTGAGTGCAGTGTGTGCAGTGTGTGCAGTGTGTGCTGTGTGTGCTGTGTGTGCTGTGTGTGCTGTGTGTGCTGTGTGTGCTGTGTGTGCTGTGTGTGCTGTGTGTGCTGTGAGTGCTGTGAGTGCTGTGAGTGTGTGCAGTGTGGAGTGTGCTGTGAGTGTGCGCAGTGTGCTGTGAGTGTGCTGTGAGTATGTACAGTGTGGAGTGTGATGTTAGTGTGTGCAGTGTGCTGTGAGTGTGCGCAGTGTGCTGTGAGTGTGTGCAGTGTGCTGTGAGTGTGTGCAGTGTGCTGTGAGTGCAGTGTGTGCAGTGTGTGTAGTGTGTGCTGTGTGTGCTGTGTGTGCTGTGTGTGCTGTGTGTGCTGTGTGTGCAGTATGGAGTGTGCTGTGAGTGTGTGCAGTGTGCTGTGAGTGTGCTGTGAGTATGTACAGTGTGGAGTGTGATGTTAGTGTGTGCAGTGTGCTGTGAGTGTGCGTAGTGTGCCGTGAGTGTGTGCAGTGTACTGTGAGTGTGTGCAGTGTGCTGTGAGTGTGTGCAGTGTGCTGTGTGTGTGCAGTGTGTGTGTGCAGTGTGCAGTGAGTGTGTGCAGTGTGCAGTGAGTGTGTGCAGTGTGCAGTGAGTGTGTGCAGTGTGCTGTGAGTTTGTGCAGTGTGCTATGAGTCTGTGCAGTGAGGGTGTGCAGTGTGTGCAATGTGCTGTGAGTGTGTGCAGTGAGTGTGTGCAGTGTGTGCTGGTTCTGTGAGTATTCCATATATAGGGCTCCCAGGATACTGAACAGCGTCTATCCTGTTTAGGCTGGAAAGTGCATCCTCATAATACATGCACTCCATCCCACAGTTTGGCAAGTGCTGGAACTGAGGGATGAGGGATCCAGACCAGAGTTTTTCTGCTGCCTGATTTCTGTCACCTGTCCTGCTAGATAAAAATCAGGTATTTAAGGCTGATTTCCTGGTTCCTCTCCCCTCTCCTCAAGAGACTGGAGGCAGGAAGGCTGATGGAAGGGAAAAGTCTCTCCCCAAACAGGGTAAATCATTCTGTTCCTTTATCAAATTGCAAAGTTCCTAATTTTTGTTTGTTGGAAGCAGATAAGCCGCCCCAACCCAGTCAGGGTGAACCTCAGTTAAGTTATTGCTCAGGTGAGCAGGGTTTTGTTTTGCTTGTGTTTTCTTTTGTATGCAGTGTGGCAGTCTCAGTGTCTGGGGCTGAATAAACCAGGCAGTAGCCTATTTAAAGGAACAAAAAGAAAAACAATACAGACCGGTGCCTTAGAGTCCAAATGGGAGATATAAAAGTTCAATGGATGATTAGAAATATCCAATGGGTGTTGATCTGGTCCAGTGGACAGCAGGTTCCTCAACAGCAGGATGATTATGACATGCAGGGGAGACAAGAGAATAAGATCATAGTGTAATACTGTGAGATTAATACAAAAAACACATAGACATAGACAGACATATACAAATAACACTGAACAGTAGGCTGACTAATAATAAGGAGGAATATTTAATGAACAATAAAAATGCAGGTAACTGGTGACGAGCAGGTCTAGGATCCGGTGTTTTAAAACCGGAATCCAACTTACAGCAGGTCCCTAGAACACGAGCAGATAGGATGGTGTGGGTGTCCGACGGGTAGTGCTGGTGGACACGCGCCACGTGTAGGTGCCTGTGGGAGCTTCCCTCAGCCGCTGCCGATGATGGCGATGCTTCCCTTCACTCCACGTGACACTCCTTCGCTGGCGTCCGGAAGTGCGTCACAGCGGGCGGGACTACACACCGGGTACTTCTGCCGATAATATCACTTGTATACTGCGGCTCCAGGGGCTGCTGAAAAGGTCTGCTCCTCTGCCAGTAATACTGCTGTATGATTCTCAATGGCCCAAAGCGTTTCGTGCGCATGCGCACTTCTTCAGGGGCCTATTTAAAGGAACGTTACGCCTCGTCATTTAACCTACCCTAAAAGACCGTGTTCTAACAGTCCTGGACAGACGGCGGAGCCCCGGAGTAAGCCGTTTGTCACTATATATATATATATATATATATATATATATATACATAATATAAAATATATATATATATATATATATATATATATATATATATATATATATATATATATATATATATACACACACACACACACCTTAAGCGTGAAATCAAGTATTAACTAACTAAACAGGTAACATCTCCTTTTTAGTGGTGGGAGGTAACTATACCTACCCACTATACTGGTTTTCTAGATATTTAGTCCAACACAGAGTACTAAGAAATTAGGATCTCTGGACATCCTGCCATTTAGACAATATAAGTTAGTAGTAGGGCAAAATCCATAATACCATAACATCAGTTAACCAGAGTTATAGACAAGGTTTTAGTTACAGCACTGACAAATACAACACAGTTTCTTTTGTGTCCAAATTTTACTAGGATAAGAACTAGTTAGTAGATGTATATTTATATATATGGCAAGCAACTTCTAAATCTCGGAGCAACAGTCTATCAATAATAGTAATGGTCAGTGGTGAAGCTACTAACAGCTCTGAACAGGGAGTTCCAAAGAATAATATAATATGATAATAGGTAGGACAACTGAGGTAAGCAACGAGGGGAATAAAAAACGTGGGTGTAACAGTAATGTAACAGCAGATGGAGAAGTCTCTGAAGACAACGTGTGAATGAAAGAGGAGTTCCTAAGGAGCCTGAAACGCATAGGGTTGTTATGTATTAGTTTTTTGTATGTCCCCATTTTTTCATTTTATGTAGTCTTAATAAAACTTTTTTAGCCCTCCACTTGGTGAGCTGATGGTGCATTTTTTGGACTTTGGCGATTCTATTTTCCAATCTTCACCTACATATATCAATAATAGTAGTATTAAGGAATGTATAGAATAAACAATTAAGCAGGTACTTCTATATATGTGTGCTACACTTGGGGGCAGGGTGATTACTAATTATCCTTATAGATCCACGAAGTATAAATTGCACACTAGCCCTCGCATTTACTCTCCGTCTTTTAATTTAATTGTTGTTTGCTTATTTTGCTACACAGGCGGCACACTTTGTCCAAGTGCGGCTCATTCCGCAAGCCGGGAAATGTCCCGGCTTGCGAGCCGCACTCCCTCAGCGTGCCGCGCATCAGCGTGCCGCGCATCACCGATGCGCGGTCACGCATCATCGGGTTCCTGTGCCGCCTGTACGCGTGCCCAGGGCTCCCCGAGGGAGCCCTGGTGTCGTGTGGATGTCACGACGGCGGCGGGACGTTCCGGGGGACCCGGCGGACCCGGTAAGGAGAGGGGGAAGCCCCGATCGGCGGGCCTCTCCTCCGAGGCTTCGGTGCGCGCCCGGCACCCTCCGGCGCGCGCCAGGTTACTGCTGCGGCCGAGAACGGGCAAATGTTCGAATAAACTCGGCCGCAGCAGTACATCCCAAACACTTATATTTTAACAATATTACAAGTTTAAGTTTTATATACACTGTAGGGTGTTCTGTGCCACAAAAAAGGGATCCTTTTCTATATCAGTGAACCTACCAATATATTTTCCCTGCGAGCACCACCCAACTTAATCTGTTTGGGATTCACCTTCATATTAACCCCCTTTTGACGTTGAAGCAAAGTAAAATCCACACCCTCAAAAGCATATTTTGTTAGGGTCTGGGGAGGTAAGATAGCCCTTACAAAGGGGGGTTTTGTTATTTGGTTGTTTTTGTTTGCTGTGTTATTTAAAGGAACAGGCAATAAAGCCTTATATTAATTTCACCTTAAAAATGGCCTCCATTGTATACCTCTGCACACAGTCTCTAACAAAGCAGTTCTTATTTTATGCATTAATGTCTCTGCCTTGTGGGAGGAGAACAGTATGGTAGGGCATGAATCACAGTCAGGGCTGCCAATAGAGGGGGAGAGCCAGGACAAGTGTCCGGAACTGGTGGCTGGGCGGACCCCGGTCAGAGGTTGAGCCCAACCTTTTTGCCCAGTTGCCGGTCCTCCTGATGCCACCAGGCCCCAGCTCTCCCCAGCCACTGGCCTGCTTCTCCCACACTCTCTGCCTCCAGTGCATGCCGGGCCTCTGATGTCGGTGCGCTCCGGCATGAGAGAGAGGCTCAGCACAGGAAAGTGTGGGAGTCCTGCAGCTGGGGTCTGGTGGCAATGAGAGGACGGCAGCCAGGCAAAGAAGTTCAGCCCAGCCAGAGGTCGGGCCCAACTGCTTTGTCCGGCTGCAAGGGCTTGGCTCTCCCCTGCTGCGGGGCTCCCTCGCTGTGTCTCTCTCTGAAGTTGGCGTGCTTACCGGCATGAGAGTGATGCCCAGCAGCATGCAGTGAGTGGGAGAGGTAAGCACAGCAGGAGGCCTGCAGGAGCTGGGGGAGAG
Organism: Ascaphus truei; assembly: GCF_040206685.1. NCBI lineage: Eukaryota > Metazoa > Chordata > Amphibia > Anura > Ascaphidae > Ascaphus > Ascaphus truei. The sequence continues at coordinate 40,097,514 of NC_134488.1, read as the reverse complement.
CCGCGGCACCAAGGGCCTTAGACTATCCCGAAGGCAAGTGTGTTTTGTATGTATTTGGTGAATGTGTTTTTTGTTTTATGTATGTGGTGGGTGTTGTATGTGTTTGGGAGCTGGGGGTTTGTATGTATTTGGGGGAGTGGGGATTTTTGTATGTATTTTGTGAGTGGAGGAAATGTGTGTAATGGGGGATTGAGTGAGCGGGAATGAGTGAGAGGGGAGAGATTGATGGAGGTAGGCGAGAGTGAGGAGAGAGGGGTGTAAGGGAGAAGGTGAGGGGGGAGAAAGTGTATGAGGAAGAGAGGGGGTAAGAGTGAGATGGGGGAGAGAAATACATGGGAAGAGGGTGGGGGAAATAGAGGAGGGAACTCGTGAGGTGTGAAAGGGGGAGGCTTGCAAGATTGCGAGGAGGGGGGGAGAATCCTATCAAAACTCTAGTCCTCGACCCCAGGAAAATCTGTCGGCAGCTCTGAGCATTATTGTGGCAGGGAAGGGGTTAACCAGGCTTATAATAAAGGTCAAGTCAACTTGGTTACCCCTGTCCCATGTTTTGTGGTCCTAGAGTGTCAGCTCTTGGACCAGTGCATTGTTTATGCATTACGGTGACTTTGTGCAAAACATGAGAAAACTGCCATTTTTGTATTTTACCCTTTTCCAGAGGTGCTGGGACCAGGAGATGTCCATGTCAGTTTCAGGGTGGGTTTTAAGGAGAAACTGGTTGCAGAATGTTGCTATGTATCGGGGTGCCAGAGTTACAGGATTCCCCAAGGGTGAACCCAGGAATCAGGTAAGAGTCTTGAATACACTTGAGCACATTGCTCCAGTCAAACTCCCATTCTGAAAACATTCCTGTGACTCACCACTGGGATGCCCTGCTTCAGCACAGAGCAGGAAAAGGTAAAAATGAGGCACAGGGTTTCCCGGTATACAGTAGAGGACGTTTGTTTTATTAACACGGGGACACAAGGGGTTAATTTATATCCACACACTCCAGCCAGGTATAAGACTGAGGGTTGTTTTATTAAGAGGTTTAGGTTTGTAGTGGCTGAAATATGTTTAAAGATCCAGTTGCTGTGTGTAAGAGATGAAGGCGAGTGTAAGGGGAACTGTTTAGGTTACTCTCTATTTCCTGCATCAAAAAACAGTAACACATTGTAGCAGCAGAATGTGTTTATTTTACCACACATAAGACAGGTCACAATGTATTATATTACATGTGTATAGTACATGTTAATACAGAATTGTAGAAAGTATAGGTTATTGAAACCAGTACAGTATATCTTAAAGCAACAGTGTTTTAAGATATGGTTAACCTTTATGCATTAAATTAGAAGGATCTTAGTCTGCGAAGAACAAGCGGGGGCTTATGGCTAATAGATTAAAGAGACATTTGTCCCAGACGTGCGATCTGTTGTGTTAGCAGGAAAGACTGTGTCCTCTGTTCAAAGGGACATTTACTCTAGAGGTGTTAAACCTTTTGTTCACAGGCATGAGTGAGGCAGACTGATCAGCATTCATTAAGAAAGCAGGATGCCATGTGCCCAGTGACAGGTGGGGGGGTTTCGAATAGTGTGAGCAAAATGGTGGTTCGTGCAAATGCTCTGTCACTTTTCTGAAGCCAGGATGCTTGGAGTTATCCACCTGGCAAAGTGTGTGAGTGGCCAGGGATACAATTCCCACATCAGAGATTGGCTGTACATGATGGAAATAGGACCTGTGAAGTTTTTAAAAGTTTTTGCAGTCAGTGGGGAAGTCAGTTCCAATAGTTTCTTCTAAGTTCCATCTTGTAAGTAGATTCATCTAAGCTGAAGGGGGCGGTACAGAGACTATTTCATTGCCACTAAAGATTTGTATCCAGCTTCCAGTATTTGCAAGGACTAAGGATTGGCTAATTAATCCTGCATTGTGGGGAACGAACATATTACTTTTGGCGAAGAAACAGGGGTTGCCGCTAGCACCCCTAACCAAGGACTGTTACACGGCTATTTTGTGTGCAAAATCGCCACGTGTGGGAATACCTGCCTAGAGAAATATATATATATATATATATATATATATATATATATATATATTGTATATACAGCGTTTTACAACGCTTCGCTTTACAACGAATGGCTTATCCAACGCTATGCAATGCATACATATATTCATTTTTACAACGCCAAAATGGCTTATCCAACGCTCTTACGACGCTTTGCAACGTTGTGTATGTGTATATAATATACACATTCACATAAACAACTGCTATCTCGCTCCATGTGGCTATTGCAAAATGTGCTATTAGTTTATTGTTTGCTTTGGACAGGCCCGTTAGTGGTCTATTCAAGAGGAATAGCCATGGGTCTGGGGGAATAGTGAGGTCGAAGACTCTCTGTATCCAATGTCTAATTTCTTCCCATAGTGGGGAGATCCGCGGGCAAGACCACAGCATATGTAACAGATCGGCCGATCCTCCGCACTGCCGGGGGCATAGTGAGGAGGATCCAGGCACGAACTTGGCTAATTTCATTGGGGTGAGGTACCACCGCATTAGGACCTTATATGCGTTCTCCTTTAGTGTGGTACATATGGAGCTTATTTCCGTCTTTATCTTGTTCCTCATTCAGTGTACAGTACAGTAGTTCATTGAGAGAGGAGAGGTTTTGTGTACATCATTACTGCTGTTTATATACTGTACATTTTACTGTACAAACAGATTAGACTGGACACAAAACCCCACCTCACCCCGGGCCACCCTTTTTTCCTGAAATGACAAGAAAACAAAAAATTAGTGCAGTTATGTGCGTACTTTATTATGGCATTGTGTGATGTGTAGTACTACTGTAGATGGCTGGTGCAGCTTTGTAAGGAAAAGTTGAGCAGTTAGTAGGCAGTTATTGTAGTACTGTCAAACGAGTCTATACTGGAACTACTGTATACTGTACTCTGACTACTGTATTGTTTCTGTATTGTGTACGCGCGTTTAGCTACACTTGGTGGTTATTGTGCAGTGTGTTTTAAAATCATTAGGGACATTACATAACATGTAATTTAGCAAACGTAACAACATCCATTCATGGAATATAGGGGTGGGGGGAGAGAAGGGGATAAACCCTGCTCAGCTATTGATTATGGGAGGAGAACATCCATTGATGCACATGAGCGATGTTAACACTCAATGCATGTTTGTATGAAAAGACCCCAATGTTTTAAACATCATTAACATCACAATGTATGTGATTAGTTGATGTATCACTTCATCTTCATGTTGATTACTACATTGTCACATGTGTATATATAAGTGAAAGATGTGTGTTGATTTGATTTGGTACATGTAACATGTGTCAAAATGTTAACACCATTCCAAAGTATAGTTCTTTGGATGCTCAACTTTTCCTAATTCATTCAACACAATGACAATGTTGTTAATATAATTTTTATTTCATTCACGTTAGTTATTCATAATGATCATGATCCCTTATAACTAATGTCAAAATATGAACATAAATGAAGTGGACATTTGCATACGCACACATTTCAGCAACAGTGTGTGTGTGTGTGTTGTAGTATTTGTGTGATGCATGTATTTCTACGTGAAATAATATAAACCAACATAATAATGTTGCTTTTATCATCGGCCTCACTTAGCTATGTATGTGTTGAACGTTTACTATTAACACTAAACTATAGTTAGTCATGTGAATAAAATGTACACACAAATGTACATGGTTTCATGATCTTTAACTAACATTCATGAGCTCATGCATGATAGGTTACCACTACAACTTAGGTGAAAATATAAATTGCACACGACTAAACAGTTTCTATCACCTCCCTATTGTTATTGTGTACGTTCAGATACAATGTCTACAAGTTGTTATGTAGCATTTACATTCTTTGACAAGTCACATGTGAGATTATAATATATAGCAGATTAATGTGTTTGCTGAGTGATAATGTTGATTGCATTTATCACATGGCAATACATATAATGTTAGTAGAAAAGAACCAAAAAACAATATAAGTTCTAACTTCAGTGCTTAGCAACATCATTATGTTAATTAAGTGCATAGTAAATATTTGCATAATAGGATAACATTATGTAGTGATTGTTAATCTGCGCACCAATAATTGAAAGCATTGTTACATATTTATTATAATAGTTGATTGCTCGTTGTCACAATCATCTAATATAACGATTGGCTCATCTGAAATCAGACATTGGTCCCATGTATTCATCCGCGACATCTGTGAAATACAGCAAACACATGATGTTCAAAGATGGCACATTTATATATGTCTCAGCATGACAACCCTTAACACATCTCTATATGATTGTGGATATTCACGCATAAGTAACGTATATGTTTAAAGTGCAAGGATAAAACTACAGATACAGAACTGTGTCCTTTTTCTAATGGCGTTGCTGGCATTACTACTGATATGATTTTTCCGGTGCCTGTATACATAATAATGTGCGTGCACAACGTCTGTTGCGCGCGCACGTCACGAATGTGTGCTCTAAGTCTTAGCGCATGCGCAAAACGATCTGTACGCTGTGCGTTCAATACATGTCCCTCCATGGTGCTGCGAGCAGTACGCATATCATGGCTGGAAGTTATGATATGGAAGCGAAACAAATTCACTTCTACACACGTACATATCTAAACTTTGTAAACGGATGTGTACCCACGGAAAAAACAGACGATCAGCCAATGAGCGAACAAAAGATGTGTGACGTCATGTTAAGGCACCGTGAAATGCATGCAAACACCCCTCCCACTGAATTAACATTGGCCTCCAGCGCTGTGCACGCACCGCCCCACCGACGCGCGCGCATTACACACTGCACCAACCGTAACAATAATCTACGGGCACAGCCAATACAGTTTCACGCGCGCACGTCAGTTGGGGTGGGGCTTTGATCGGTAAACCTTTTTAAGGACGCCTTGGGACATTACCACGGTCCCACGTCATATGTGGGCGACACTTTGTTTTTATATGTTGAATGCTAAACAATGAGGTGTGTGTGTTACAGTTAGTGTAACATGTTGAAATGATACTTTAAAAGCGATAATAATCTAGGATTTAGGACTCCGTCACCAATGTGTACTAATGGTTCGTCATGTAGTATATTGTTATAGGAAATAATGTCTTTGTGAACGCTACATGTAAGCCTGTATGCAATGTTAAGCTTTAAGCACTCATTTGGCTAACAAATGGTGTATATTATTAATGTAGACATATATAATTTGAGTAAAGGCATAACGAAATTTGTATTTCCAATTCTTGTAGAAGTCAAAATTGATTTGGCTGCAACTGCTCGCTGCAGGAAGGCACAACAGTATCATCCATTGTTGAGGCAAGCGTTGAATCCTGAATCACACACATCTCCATGAGGGCGTCATATGGATCTGCAGTGGCTTCTTCAAACAAGACGTCCGGAGGTACGTACAGTTGTTGGTTGTTTTCCCGTCCACATTGGTATTGCCCATATAAGTTTGGATACATATCATAGTAGTTATGTCCATCTTGCATCTGGTCTGGCTGAATGGAGGGTGCAGGTAGATCAGCAGATGCGACAGTCGGTGCGGCTTCAGTGTCACTGGTATTAGGCAAAAATATGCTATGTAACAGAAGATATGTTCCATGTTCCATGGTAAGTTTAAATGATGGCGCAACATGCCAGCATCCATATCGTTGATCTAGCCGATCATGGACACGCTCAAAACATTCATTTGCGGATAAAGTAAATCGTACCGAAGTTTTAAAATTTTGTTGTATGTCAGGTTGTTGGTAGTATGGATATTTCTTTTGGATCAAGTCATAGATTTTGGCCACATAGATATCTATACATATATATATATATAATCAAAAAATAAATAGACGATGCCGTTCTGTGGCTATCGAAATGCTTTTATTTGTGCGAGCTTTCGAGATACACTGATCTCTTCTTCCGGCGATGTTACAATGAATGAACCCCGTCACCCCACGCAATCACCCCGTCACCCCACCCAATCAACCCATCACCCCACCCAATCAACTCATCACCCCACCCAATCAACCCGTCACCCCACCAAATCAACCCGTCACCCCACCCAATCAACCCCCCAGTCTCTCGCCCTCTGTCTCTCGCCCTCTGTCTCTCGCCCTCTGTCTCTCGCCTCTGTCTCTCGCCATCTGTCTCTCACCCTCTGTCTCTCGCCCTCTGTCACTCTCCCTGTCACCCTCTCTCTCCCTGTCACCCTCTCTCTCCCTGTCACCCTCTCTCTCCCCTGTCACCCTCTCTCTCCCCTGTCACCCTCTCTCCCCTGTCACCCTCTCTCCCCTGTCACCCTCTCTCTCCCCTGTCACCCTTTATCTCCCCTGTCACCCTCTCTCTCCCTGTCACCCTCTCTCTCCCCTGTCACCCTCTTTCTCCCTGTCACCCTTTCTCTCTCTCTCTCTCTCTCTCTCTCTCTCTCTCTCTCTCTCTCTCTCTCTCTCTCTCTCTCTCTCTCTCTCTCTCTCTCTCTCTCTCACCCTCCCCCCCTCTCTCTCATCCCCTCTCTCTCATCCCCTCTCTCTCTCTCTCACCCCCTCACTCTCTCTCACCCCCCCTCTCTCTCTCTCCCTCTCTCTCTCTTCCCCTCTCTCTCTCTCACCCCCTCTCTCTCTCACCCACTCTCTCTCTCTCTCTCTCTCTCTCTCTCTCTCTCTCTCTCTCACACCCTCTCTCTCTCTCTCTCTCTCTCTCTCTCTCTCTCTCTCTCTCTCTCTAAAGTTGGTACAATTTAACCAAAGTTCAAAGTCATATTAGTATCATTCATATACAGCCACAATCTAGCAAGATGTTTTTTTTTTTTAATAAAGTACATCTTAATTGGAGGGACGTCTATAACTATCAAGGAACTGTTCACGCCATCTCCCATTTGATACATGAAGGATATAGGTGTGATAAATATAAAGTGAGCCCCTACAGTTAGCTGATATTGAATAATTTAAAAACTTTTTACCCCTCCCTATAACTGAGGTTTTGTATTATTCCTCTAAACTTCAAAGCCGCAATATATAGCAACTAGAAAGGCCATCTCTCTTAATGTATCTGGTTTATCTTTTAAGTGAATGTTGGTTTCTCTATGGAGCAGGTTCTCCCAACCTCTGATATCCAGGACTCCAATTTTGGGTCAATAGTCTGTTTCCAAAACAATCGGAATGTATCCTGCCACTTTGAGAAGATGAGCTACCAGTGATTTTTAGTTTGTACTCATTGATTACAGTATATCTCTATTGAGGAGAATAATTCAATGATTTACTTCTCATTGTCTTTAATATGTTTGTACATATGTAGACTTTATCCATAATATTTTTACACGTTTGCACTAAATAGTTATAGGAATGGCACCCTTAATACATTTATTTATTCTGTGCAAAAAAGGGAAAAAAATATTTTTCTTTATTTTGAGTTACAGCAAAATATAGCATAAGCTGTCACCTAGAAAAGCAGTGGCTGTGGGTGCCAGTCCTGTTTGGTCTAACACAAGTATAATATTCCATTGATTAGGGGCCTTAGACTTGCCAACTCAATATCATTCTATTATAATTTAAAAACACTTTGCATAGACATTAGCATATTTCCCAGGGTACCACAGGTGTGTTTTTTTCTCAGTACAGGCAAATATATACAACTGGAGACACTACTAAATTGAACTTCTCCTCTGTACCCAATTCACAGATGGGTTTAGTAGAATCAGTCACGGAAATCTGTGGATCGGATTGAGAAAGGTTTTCCCATTTCTATTGGCAACTCATTGCAGTATGTATTTGTGTAACTGTGAACATTAAAATAAATACATCCAATTTTGATAACTAAACTTTGCACCATTCGCACATGTCTACTCTCCAGCTATAACAATGTAAAAATCCCTCAATGTTTCACTGTTACTAGCATCATATGTTATAGGGAATCAATGTGTTACACAGCGCTGTGTGCTACTGAACGGAAATCTACAAAGTCGTTAATTTGTCTCAACTCACACTGAGAAATTCCAGCAACAAGTAGTATCTACGTATGTATTGATCTTAGTTGAGTCACTTTCTGCTACTGTATATCTAGGTTGGTCGTTAACCAGATAAGCTTAGGGTGCTGGTACCGCAGGTCTATGTGATAAGGAATGAGCGGCTTGCATTACTTTAACTGGCGTGTTTCTGTGTTGGTTGTCCTATCACCTTAAAGATGGGGCAAACGGTGTTTTTGGTGCACAATAGTCGATTTAAGGAGCTATTCAGGCAGCATTACTAATTTAGCATTTGCTGCATATTTTGATTTTTCCCATTATTTGGTAGAATTTCAAAAACCAAAACCAAACAAATAGAGTTTTTGTGAAACCGGAACCAAATCAAAATCAAGAAAATATTTTTAGAAAGAAAAAAAACCATGTCCTAAACACAACATTTTAAAAATCAAATCACATGTGAAAGTGACCCTCAAGCCTCTAAATAATACCTCTAATAAAATGCTATTGTTTTAGCACAGACAGAATTGATGATACAGTAAATACCATAGAACACAATAATTGCTCAAATTTAGTGTCATGTGTCATATCAATTTTCTACAATTCTAATGACAACTCATTATCCAGGCAACAACATTAGCAAACACGGATCAGCACCGTCCCACAAACACGGATCAGCACCGTCCCACGTGAATGTTTGTACAGAAGCTAATCACATGCTCTGATAATTGCTGATATACTGCGATAACAACCGAGCTTCTACTATTCTACCTTCTCACACTGCAACTTAAGGCTTCTACACGTGCTACATAGAAGTAACAGGATCGTTACACCAAGGAGAAACACAATGGATTCCAGTCTCCAAAAGCATTACCATCATGAAGTTTTTGATCCCAGAGGGTTTTTAGAAACATATTGCTATCACGAAAATAATGATTTGTTTGAGTGGACGGTTTTAAATCCTATTAAGCAGCTGTTTAAAACGTTCTCTTCAGGTACGTTCATTTATAGTTGATATTGAATGTACTGTAAAATATTATCACATTTTTGGAGAACTGCAGTATGTGAATAAGTACTTATATTTTGTTCAATACTTTGCAAATGGCAAAATCAATGTTTTTTAAAAGGTGTGTGTTCCTATTTTTAACCGTTTGGTGCAGGTCGCGTAAGAGGGGAAACCCTGCTCGATGTTTCCATTGGACCACTCGCTTTCCATCTCTTAACAGCCTGTGATTACTTCAAAGAGCTCAATGTGATACAATTTACCGACGCAAATATCAGGGAATTTGAAATGTGGAGGAACAAGGAGCCCGGAGCTGCTGACTGGTCTCACACTGCAAAAATTATTTGTGATCTGGAAGGAAAGAGGTAAAGTATATTTCAGAAAAAATAATCATCTTCCAGGTGAGAAAAATTAGACCTAGAGGAAGCAGAAAATTCCAACTAAAGAATCGCATTGCTCAATAATAGGCATGAATGTGTTTAATATGTATCCACATTATAGAAAGACAAGAAAGTGAATTCTAAAAATGTCACATGTATGTTATACAATTTACATGTAAAACCAATGACTAAAACAAAATTAATCAAACAGAATCCCAGAAATGGTAATAAATAGTTTCCAAGCAATGCCTTATGCAATTAGGTAGGTAGTCTCGAGTTAGGTATATAATAATCTCCTTGTAGCCCTTAGTTGCCAGGTAGCCATGGTTCCCAATGACTGGCTGGTCACTTGGGCTACTATGGATTACCTTATATTAAAAGTTGCTAAACTTTTATTTATTGAACTTTTATTCTAGGTACTAACTATTAGAGATTGGAGAACCTGTGAAAATCTGATCCACAGATGATGTCCTGTTTAGCAGAGGTTCTGGCTTCTGAGCACGGGCAGCAGGAGAGGGGAGTGTGTGTGCGCGTGTCAGTGTGGAGAAAAGTGTGAGAGTGTTAGTGTGAGAGTGTCAGTGTGGGTAGGGAGGGAGAGAGAGAGTGTCAGTGTGGGTAGAGAGAGTATCAGTATAGGGAGAGACAGTGTTATTGTAGAGAAAGTGTCAGTTTGGAGAGTGTCAGTTGGGGGAGAGAGTGTATCAATGTGGGGAGATAGTGTTATTGTAGAGAAAGAGTGTAAGTGGGATGGGGGGTGTCAGTAGGGGGAAGAGATTGTCAGTTGGGGGAGAGTGCCAGTGTGTGGGAGAGAGAGTGTTAGTGTGGTGGTGGGAGGTGGAAAGAGTCATTGGGGGTGGGGGGGGGCAGGGGTGGTGGGAGTGAAGAGAGAGTGTCTGTGTGGAGGGGGAGAGAGAGTGTCAGTGGGGGGGGCAATGCCAGTGGGTGGGGGCAGAGAGGTTTAGTGGGGAAGAGAGAGTGTCTGTGGTGGAGAGAGATTGTGTCAGTTGGGTGAGGGAGAGTGTCTGTGGGAGAGAGAGAGTGTCAGTGGAGGAGGGAAATATGAGTGTCAGTGGGAGAGGGAGAGATGAGTGTCAGTGGGGGAGAGACAGATGAGTGTCAGTGAGGGAGGGAGAGATGAGTGTTAGTGTGAGTAAGAGAGAGATAGTGTCACTGGGGAGAGAGAGAGGAGATATAGAGAATCAGTGGGGGAGAGAGAGGGGAGATAAAGAGGGTCAGTGGGGGGGGATAGAAAAGCAAAAGGCTGAAGGTTATTCCAGAGTCCCGAATACCCTCACACAGGCCCTGTGTGCTGTGAGTGTGTGAGGTTGTTTGGGGGTGTGTGTATGGGTTGAGTGGGGTGTGTGGAGTATGTGGGGTGTGTGTGGGGGGTATTTGTGTGTGGGGTGTGTGTGCAGGGTGTGTTTGCGGGGTGTGTGTATGTGTGCCGGGGGTGCGATTCATTTAAATATACTTTGTGTATCCCAGTATCTAAGGTGTTCTCCTTTTTGAGCACAGGTGTCTCTCCCTATGTTATTTGGAGGGAGGTTTATGTAATATATATAGTGAGTGTGGGACTCTATTTAAATTGTTATCTTACATTTACATGGTGGAAAAAGAAGTGTTACTGTGTGGCACCTGGTGTGTTATTGTACTTTACGCGATTGCAAAGTGTGAGAAAATAAATCAATCTTATAATAAATACAACCATAAGCAATGTCCTTTTGTAATCAATCCAAATTAGTCCAATGCTGATTTGGGGATCCAGATGCAATTCGGTACATGGAAAGAGAAAAGTATATCAAACACAGTGTAATACTTTAGGTATATAGAGCAAAAAAATCTAATATTAAAGGAATAGTAAGTTCCTCAGAGGTAGGAAATAGACAAGAAAGTTAGATAAAAAAGATACATTTAATAATCAATAAAAATTAACATAATTTATGTAAGTACAGAAACCACCATACATGACAAGAGTCACATAGTGGCCAAAATGCAGCAATGCAATGACATGCAAAAAACCGGACAGACGATCACCAAGGAAAGAAACTTGAACCTACTGTACAACCATAACCAGCATTAACCTGAATGTTAAAACGTCTTAGATACTATCTATAATTTGAAGATCGGGCATGCTGTCATTGACCCAAAAAAGGAATTATACTGAAATCAGCATTTAATCCCTTCGGAAGCATTATTTGTAATTCATAAATCCACTAAAGTTCTCTTTTGGCCAGCTGTTTTGTTTTGTCACCACCTCTCCAATTACAAGTTTAAACTTCTATTGCTACACATTTAAGTCCCTGCGGGTTTTGGTTGTGATGTAACGCATAATGGTGGGGTACATTATGAGACCTTTTTTGATATTATGTATATGCTCATACAACCTCCTTTTGATGGGTCTAGTTGTCATCCCCACATCCTGCAGACCGCAGGGGCACTCCAGCGAATAGGCGACATTTGTGCTGGAACATCGAATTGTTGTTTATATTTTGTATATGCGGGACGTGACATTTGATTTGAAAACCATACTATTAGTACTATATCTGCAAGCCGTGCATCTAGTACAACAGATGTACCCCCTGTTACTCATTAAACCAGCTGTTCCTTTTTGTGATATTGGGCAGCTTGGTGATAACTTAGATTTTAAATTTGCAGCTTTCGTGAATATGACTTTTGGCGTCTTTGGAAGAATCTGGACCAAATCTTTATCCTTCATGTGCATTGGCCAGTGATTTTTTTTTAAAGTTTTGAGTATGCCTGGTGCCATCTGGTTAAATTGAGTAATAAATGGTACATTTTCAGAGATATTGTTCACTTTTTTGTTATATTTAAGCAGGTCTTGCCTGTTCATCCATTCCACTTGTGCTATAATCTCATCTAATAATTAATTTCTATATCCTCTTACCAATATTTTGATTTCAGATCCAATGCTTGAACTTTATAGTTATCATTGTTACTATTATTCAATTCTAATTGGATGAACTGGCCCTTGGGGATGTTACTGAGCCACATAGGGCAATGGTGACTACAGGCCAATAAATAATTGTTGGCCTATACCACTTTGTATTAAGTTTTTGTGTCAGTGTGGGCAGGGAGGAAAAGAGAGAGTGTCAGTATGGGGCGAGAGATAGTGTATCAGTGTGGGGAGAGACAGTGTTATTGTGGAGAGAGAGTGTCAGTTTGGGGAGAGGGTGGGGGAGTGTCAGTGGGGGGGAGGGCATGTCAGTGTGGTGGGAGAGAGAGTGTTAGTGGGGCAGGGGGGAAAGAGAATGTCAGTGGGGAGAGGGGAGAGAGAAAGTGGGTGGTATGAAGGGAGAGTTTCAGTGAGGGAGAGAGAGTGTCAGTGTGGAGGTGGAGAGAGAGTATCAGTAGGGGGAGGAAGCAATGTAAGTGGGGGAAAATTGTGTCAGTGGGTGGGGGCAGAGAGTGTCAGTTGGGTGGGGGAGAATGTTAGAGGGGGTGAGAGAGAGTGTGTCAGTTGGGTGAGGGAGAGAGTGTGAGTGTGGGGTAGAGAGAGAAGAGCACAAGGCTGATGGATGTCTAGGGTGCCGAATACCCTTGCACCGGGCCGATGCGGTGTGTGTGTGTGGGGCGTGTTGGGGGTGTGTGTGGGGGTGTGTGGCATGTGGGTTTGTGGTGGTGGGTGTGTGTGTAGTGTGGGGTGCGAGTCATTTAAATATATTTTGCATATCCTAGTGTCTAAGTTGTTCTCAATGTTGAGTCTTTTGCTTATTTTGACTTTTTAATTGTTTAAGTCATTTGACTGACATGCGTACATTATTTTCTGCATGTACCACTGTTTGATCCTTTTCATTTTGTAATTTCAGCGAGGAGTGGCAAGGAAAGGAAGATAAAGCAAGAAGAGCAGTGAAACGCGTTATCAAATGTGATTTCACCAAAGATAACCCTTTAGAGCCTGTAGTCCTGCCCCAAGTGGACTGTATGATCTGCATGTATGTCTTACTTGTTGTTAGCAAGGACCACCAGGCTTACCGTAGCAATCTGAAAAAACTAGCGTCAATGTTAAAAATTGGGGGACATATGTTACTGATAGGGTCATATAATCAATCATACTATATGATTGGTGAGCACAAGTTCTTCTGTCTGTCATGTGATGCAGAGTTTATAAGAGAGACTGTTTGTGATGCAGGGTTCATCATTGAGAATTTGGAAACATTGCCTAATAAATCTACCAAGAATTTAACAGATATTGAGCATTTTTTGTTTATGATAGCACGCAAGGAGAGGGAGGTTAAGTCATATAATTCTTAAAGAAAAAAGACATGCAACAATGTATCTGACACTTTACATTCTTAATGGAAAAGATATAGCATAAATATCAGTGACTGCTAATATAATAAAATGAATTGCCATATTTCTATGAATTGTCATTTTTTTTCCCAACTTTGTTTATTTGGTGTTTTTCGTGGGATACAAAAAGTGAGTTAAAGGGAAGACACAAACGTACAGTAACATGCATTTATAACAACCTTTGATTTACAGCCTGTGGGATGAAGGGCGAGGAGGAGTGAGGTATGGGGGTAAAGACATATAATACGTTAAGGAATAGACAAACATATTAAAGAAAATAAATAATTTCCGGACCCATCAGCGCACCTGCGGCTCTACTACAACTTATATAAAGAACCAATGGGCCAGATGTACATTGCTGCTGCTCACCCTGTAATAAAGGTTAGACAACTTAAGTCCTCAAGGGCCACTAACAGATCAGGTTTTCAGGATATTCCTGCTTCAGCACAGGTGCTACTGTCATAATGACTGAGCCACTTAATTAGCAACCTGTGCTGTAGCAGGGATATCCAGAAAACCTGATCGGTGGCCTTCGAGGACTGAAGTTGGCCTCCCCTGGTGTTATATCTCATATCATCTAGGAATTGTAAACATTTAAGTGTAACTGCAGTGACATGACAGGAATATGTATACATACATTTACTTGTGTACATACAGTATATGTACATGTATGACAAAATCTTTATCATGTACTCTTTACATTATCTTTACTAATATGTTAGAATTAGAATAAGGTTATACTATAAAAAAAAGTAACTCGAGCTAGCGATGAACTTAGAAAGATCCACCTGGAAGACACCGAAATCGCTTTACAGAAGACTAAGTTAACTTATAATGATAAGGGTAGTAAGGGGGACAAGATCCTAATTTTAGTGATTAAACTAGAAAATGGGGAAATTACGTATAACGATAAATATCCTCAATCCAGACATTATGTAAAACCCCAACACTAACTCACAAATTCTACTCTAAGATACTGTATATAATGTGGACTCTGCAGATCCAAACTCTCTAGTGCTGAGTTAATAATGGGTACATTTTGATCAAACATAATCTACGAAAATTGTAAGAAGATGAGTTTAAGACCCCAAATACTAAAATAACAAAACTGGAATTATTACCCTCGAAGACGACAAAAGACAAAAGAACCGAAGGCTTTATCAAATACTTAGAACAAAAATTAAATGAATATCCCATCCCCAATTTTAATAGATTTTTTAATACATGTTTGTAGGGAGTAGAGATCATGAACAGATGACAAGAGTAAGCACTGTGATACTCCATAAAGATGGTAATGACCCAATGAGCTGTGACAGGTACAGGATGATTTCCCTGCTATACAGAGATCTTAAGATCTATATTTAGATACTTGACAATAGATTAAATCCAATCCTTTGTTTAATACACAATGAGCAATACGGTTTGTCATTGAGTGCAGGCACAGTATAACACTAAGAAAATGATAACACTACTGCAGGCACAAAGCCATTCTTCTACAGCCTAGACACAGAAAAGGCATTTGATAAGTTCAAATGGAGATTCCTAAATAAGATACTGGAAGCCTTATTTACCTGTATATTTACAAATATGGAATAAATGTCACATATTATGAATATGTACAATAAACTCAGTAATAATTAATATTCTCCATTCAAGATATTACCGACTTCAACGCAACTTAAATATATCAATGATATCCGGTATAAAATCATGCAATTTATTTATCACAATTACATTTTCAGAGTTTGTAAGTCAGTCCTGCAGTGCCAAGGACAATAGGGGTATTAGCAGTGCCTGACATAGGGCAATATTATCTAGGAGCCCTCCTGAGCAGTGGTGTAACTACATTTTTTGTGCCCCCCTGCAAAAATGTTAAAAAGGGCCCCCTAAACAAAAAAAATTTTTTTTTGTTACACTGGAGTCCACATGTGAGAGGCCTCCCGAGCACCCCTCCTCTCCAATGCTTTGCTCTCACCCCATCATACAGTAGTTCCTTTCTTTTCCTCACACTTCCCCCCACTCATTCTCTCCCCTTTCTTACTCATCTTCGCTCTCTCACTCACACTTCTGCCACTCTCCCTCAAACAGCCCCACTTCTCATTCAATTCCCCCCATCCTACAGACATAAAGACACCCACAATTCCCCCCCACCAACCTACATGCACAATTCCCCTGCTACACACATGCACACGCATTAATTCACGCACACACACACTACCTGGGGAGGGAGGCTGATAAGAGGAATTACCTGTGTTTAGTAAAGGCTCCGCCCCAGCAGCGAGCAGATGCAGAGATCAGCAGCCAGCACGTAACTTGTACCCAACTTCCAGTGCCAGCCGGCAGGGCCCCCTGCACTCTCGGGCCCCCCTCGCATTGCCGGGTTTAGCAGCATGGTGGTTACGCCACTGGACCTGAGACAAATTACATGCTGGCATTCGAGAATGAGGCTTTGTGGTTGGTAGACATAGAATACGCATTTATTAACCAATTGCATTACCGGCCCATCTCTGATTAGAAAATGATCAATAAAAACCTTTGCTACAATTTAATGTGGAGGTGATAATGGTTCTATTGAAGATATGGAGCTTAGTTAAAGCCAAATGTAAGATGAGCTCATCCCCATCCGGACTTATTCCCTTATCTGACAACCAAAATTTCCCCTATCCTATTTTGGATAGTGGGAACGTGCTATCTAAGGGAAAATTATAAAAAAAAAAAAATCAGCTGTTAATCTAGAAATATTTACCAGAAAACTCTGAAGTATAAGTAAGTATCTTCAAATTAGACATTTCCTCATGTACAGTTTTTGGGGGCTACTTAGAAATAAGAACTACCAGAAAGGGTTAATAACGATGTTATATGAGGAGTTATTCCCCCTTGGAGACTATCCAAGCCACAACTATATGAGGAAGTGAGAAACTTATCGACAAACTGATATTTTAAATGAGTACATCTGGGAGAATGCATTAAATGCCTCTATGTGTACCACAGCTAGGGAGAACATATACAAAGTAATATTCAGATGGTACCTTATGCCCAAAAGAATGAGCCAAATATTTACACATCCATGGGTCATGCTGGAGGAACTGTGGCCAAATATTGGACAAGGCCCATACTGTACGTGGAGGTTCTGTCCAAAGGTACAGAGATACTGGGTTTAATGAATCTCCCATATCCTAATGGCAGCCAGATGCTATATTTCAGTGGCATGGAAAAATCGCTTGATACGTTGCCAAACGGCGGCCATCCTGCGAATCAATGAAGTGCGGCTAATGGAGAAACTCATACGGTTTTCAATTCCCGTAGGGTTTGGGACCCCTGGGTCAATAGATAAAAAGTACCAAGAGGTTTTAGCCTCAAACAGTAGTTCTGCTGGGGACACACTGGTTGTGAAATGGGGGACCCAGGATTTGGCCGGAATGTTAAAAAACCTTGCATTGGTTATTCACTGTGTTAACCTTGCAGTTACAGTTACCCCTCTCCTCCCCCCCTTCTGTTTTTGGGTTTCCCTTTCACCTAATTCTTGGAAACAATTAAAAAACAAGTTATAGAAAAAGAATAAGGTTATATTATTGTGTAATGTATTATTTTACTTTAGAATAAGGTGTTTACTGGTAATAATATTACTTTAATGATTGTAGTAATACAAATCTTTACTAAAGTGCTATAGGTAAAAGTTTGCAGAGGGAACAATATAGGAACTGCTAGAGATATATTAGTATACAGTCCCAAAGAATGGCAAACATAAGACAGCAACAATCTCTTGTCCTAAGCAAGACAATCCTCTAAAATGTTTCACAAACTACTTTAAACTACTTAAAAAAAAACATAGTATCCCTTTCTCTTCCTTCGCTCCAGCCTGTTAGTAGGAACTGGTTCTGGAAAAATAGACCACACAATATGTAACCTTAGGAACTGTTATGAAACATTTATTGACAATTTCAGTTTCCATGGTAGGAAATATCGAGCAGAAAACAAAAATGGCAAAAGGAAAAATAATAAAAAGACAAATAAGCCACAAAGTCAACAGTTATTATAAATTAATAGATGTGCTAATAATGTATTAATTAAAGTTTTAAAGGGGTCATGCTCTAAGTGGTGGAAAATTGCATTCGCCAGGGGTTTGAATTCGCCATGGTTTTGGCGTGTTGCCCTCGCTGTATGCAGGAAGGGCCGAATCCCTGGTGAATCACAGAGAGAGCAACATTGCCAAACATGGCGAGTAACCGGTGGCGAGACGGTCTGCCTGGCGAGAAGCTTCCGAGAATCTGTCCCCTGCCGAGATGGGTCTACGTTGCAATGGTGCATATTAAAGTTTTTATTATAAAGTTCTCCAAAGACCTCCAATACCTCTAATTGAGGCGTATACTGCACCGACACACTTTATTCGAGCAAATACCCAGTATGTACCTGGCAGATACCTGGAATGCGCCGCTTTTCACCTCTGACAAGCCCCGTTGCGTTTGCCTTCCCAGCCTGGGTTCATGCCTGGCTGACGGGCGGCTGATCTGTTAAATGATAATGATTAGGATTTAATAGGCTGCAATGCTTCGCGTGTCTACCAGATGGCATAAATTCATGAATTGTAATGCTGTATATATATATATACTGTGCAGTATTGCAGCCAGCGGGAATAAAATGCTTCAATCCCTGCCTGGAAAATACCTCAATGCGCTCGGGCAGAAAACAGTCACAAACCTCAATACACCCGGGTATACCCGAATTCGTGGGACTAGCCGAGCTCGAATAAAGTGTGTCGCCAGTGTATACTAAACATAATGCTGGTCTTTACATCTATGCTAGTGCCTCCAAGGCGATAACATCTACGTGATCACACTTAGCCACAAACCTAAACGGAGGCTGTACCGCTCAGCTATCTGGAGATAGCGACACTTTAAAACATAATATATACTGGCCAGACATGGCGCACAGTATTGCGCAATACTCATCAGAGGGTTATGCTGCAAACTGCGCCCGCCATCACACTGACCCATGATATGATTAGGGTTGAGATCCACACCACGATACATGTATACACCCCTGGCTGCGAGCATTAGAAGTTATACTGGCCATAAACAGTGCACAGCACGGCGCAACACTTACCTGAGGGTGATACTGAAAACCGTGAATGTGATCACACGGATATACGATGTGAATGGGGGCTGAGATCTATACCACGATAAACATCTACATCTCTGGACGCGAGCACTGAAACAGCTCCAGCGATACAGTATATATACCATTAGTAGTATACACGTATACTGGATATCAGTGGGTAACACAGCGGGCTCTATCTATTGGCAACTTATAGCCGACACTGTCGCTCAGGAATAACACGGGGAGAAATACAAATCCACCACATGATGTCATTGGCACATTGGGTCAACCATATGCTTGGGTGTGCAATCCAACATGGCATATGATATGCAAAATACTTAGATGTTTTAACATAATTTGGCCACAGTACGATTAATCTGATAGCAACCTATAGTCTACAATGCTACTTTAGATACCCATCGCAATACTTGTATGGGAATGTGACAGTGTGCCAATGTCTAGACACTCCATCTGAGAGTACTATCAGTAGAATTTTTGGGATAAGGCCGTTATAGCTATAATCCAGTGGCGGTCAGCGTAACACGTTACCTTTAAGCTGATAGGGGTCCTTATAACTCAGTATATACAGGAATTAGTATTAGAACTCTACTATACAGAGCTGCATTTCTTTAGACTGATTCGGCATCTCCGGTTACCGTCACAAATATCCATCAAAGAACACTGATGTCTATTATGACAATAATCACATAGGGTCTTTATACCTAAGTATGCAGTAACTCTCATTATTGTAGTACATTACATGAGTCATTTAGCCGGAGCTATACTTTCTTGAAACCCATCAGCATCACACCGATGAAGGCCAGCAATTCATCATCACTTCTATGGATATAACTGTTCTATTACCACACTAGCTAGGATATCCATCTCTAAATATAGATTGGGACACATATAGGTGTTCAGTATGTACACATTCAAGTGTTACATCCCTTAGACATCTCCTCTTATCTACACAGGGTTCTATTACAGGTATATTAATACCCTCAGTCCTCAGGAGGAGTTTTGCTTTGGGACGGGCCAAGCTTTATGAACTATAGTTATACCACCCTCGTATATACGCCCCTCATCTGATATACATCTCGAGCTAGCCCTATTTAGAACTAGTGAGGCATCAGGAGTTCTTGATTTTAATATTTATTTATGTAGTGATTTGGTCTATTATGTCCAAATAAAGTTTTATATGTTGTATGTATGCGTACTCAAGGACCACAATTTAATACCACTCAGGTCTGCAGTGCGCCCTTATGGGGATCTTTCTGTGTGCTCTTCACACTCATATCCCCCTTCCGAGATGTGTCTGCAGCAAAGAGAGATCTGCTGCTCTCTCGGCGCAAACATCGGCACATTAAAAAAAAAATGAAATACAATTTTATTCATAGTGTAGATTTGCAGGGGGTCTCCGGAGCTGAACCGCATTGGTTTCAGGTACGGGGACACCCTGCTTGCCGAGATACAGGCCCCGTTATTAGGTATTCATTTCACTTTCTTTTTTACCAGACAGGGCAAACTTTGCTCACAGCACTTGCTAGCTGCAACTTCCATGCTTCAGCAAAAAATCATTTATTTTTTTCCGCTTGAACACATCTTCATCTGCTGACCCCCAGAGGCGCAGCATCCCACTTCTGACACCACCTGTGGCAGGACGGCCTCGCAGCGGGGTCAGTAAGACGCTAGACACGGTGGGAAATGTTCAACTATAGTGGTTTATTAGCCACATCCAAAATAAAGTACGGGTGCACTGTCCCTTTAAGAAACTACTTTCTTGAAAATTAAAGCCTAGCCCCGTTAGGGACACTAACTCACTTCTTAAGCCCTTACTAATAGGACAGCCAGCTAATCTGGTCATGCCCAAAACATGCTACACAAACGATAACCAATAAGCATAATAATAAAGTCTTATCTGTAATGCAGCTCCAACAGCAAACAGGAACACGGTTCCGGGGAGCAAGCTGTGTCCAGCCTCGCAGCGATCTTGATCTTTATCCTGGGTTGGGGTCCCAGCAGCCTAGCTCCTCGCAGGACTGGGGGACCAGATCAACAGCAACGGCTTCCTAGCCGGGAGAGTTCTCTCCACCTTCCTGTGGAAAAACAAGCTCACCTTGTGTGAGAAACTTCCTGCTTTTTAAAGCACTTGTTTCACTGATAGTTGACCCTCTGTTTAATCAGGCTGCAGGTGTGCTTCTTTCTGTCTGAGGAGATTAACACTCTGTGAACTGGCTGCAGCGTCTCTCCATTCACTATTCCAGCCTACTGAGTTAGTGACTGTCACAGTATGTATGTGTTTTAAAATTAATTTGTGGGGCACAGAATTGGTACTGCAGGCCTGCGGGTAACACCCAAGGACCCCCGCCGGCCTATTGTATCATTGCTGTGCATATATGTACTATATGTACTGTATGTTAGGGGGGTATAGGGGTTGTTGTTGTAATATCTATATGTTGTTGGTGTAATATTTATTTATATATTTATTTGTATATTTATTTAGTGTGGGGCTGTTGTGTGTGTATTTTTTTTATTGTGGGTAGCGGGGGTGGCCGAAGTGGGTATTAGCCCCAATGGTGGTTGTTTAGGGCTTGCGGGTGGGTAGCGGGAGGGCTTAACCCCTTCATGACCGTAGCAGTATTAACTGCTAAGGTCATGAAGGGCTTAAGTCCACCCGCAACCCCCCTGCAAGCCCTTAACAACCACCAAGGGCCAAATACCCCCTTCACCCACCCGCGCTACCCACAATAAACCTGACATGGCTGGTTAACCCCTTCATTGCCTTAGCGGTTAGTGGTCTTTAATTTGTCCTGCCCCAAACATTACGTGCAGGGGTTAACTAAAGAGCTATCAGAGTCAGCCAATATTAATAAGCAATATATTGAATAAACAATGCAATATAATGAGAAACTCTGGTCACACAGTAACTGCAATGTTGGGACAGTAAATACTCGCAGGGCTAATAGCATGTGATTCCTCTACAGTCAACACAGCATCTTCCAACCTGATGAGGAATTACCTAACACGGATGAGCTATCTCATGATATTCACATGATATAAGCTAACTATTGTGATCAAAATGTGTCCAGGATTCTTAGCAGGACTGTGCAATGTGTTTTGATCATAATTTTATCTCACTGTACAATACATCACCAGCATGATGTAGATATGAAAAATAGAGAGTTCCACCCGCTCAGGGAGTGAAACAAACATTTCTCTCTTTCCACTGATGTAGATATGGACACAAGCAATATTTAAGACAACTGCTTAAAAATGTCTCTTAATGCAAGTTTTCCATTGTGGGTTTCTTTCTTTACAAAAGACACATTTTCCAAGAGATTGATTAGATCTTTTCATATTTCACATAAGCTACATACTGTACACACATGTTTCACATACTGTAGATACTTTATGTACTAATACATATACATTATTATGATACCACTTACTGTATAAACTCATTAATGGATGGAGGTATGGGTACTTGGAGAAAATCACAACATTAATAAAATAATAATTAAAACCTTCACCGCTGCACTCAGGAGTGGTGACCTCATGTTGGGGAATTATGGGAAACCAACATTCTGCACAGTTTGGTTATGTATCGGCCAGTGCAAAGTTTAAGTAACCGTAAACCTCCAAACAGTATTCTGTATTTGTAAACATGAAGATGAGACGTGTTAGTATTAGAAAGCTTTTTACAGACTAATACATATATGATGGTCGGCCAAATAAAAGGTATCGCAGCATGCAGAGAATTTCCCGACTATTTTGGATTTTCTGGATTTCCACTAATACCTAGTGAATAGAAATGATTTTCTGAAATAATGGTCGAATGTTGGTCATTTATTAAATACTGTACTAATATTTTATTTTCTCCTGAGCATGTTAGTGAAAATGTGCTGTATTTGCAAGTACAGTAAGTGAGAGCAACATATAGATTTCTACTGTTGACAATACTACAATTTCACATTAATATTTGCACTGATGGGGAAATATTTGTGAATGCAAAGGAAAACAGCAGAAGTGTGTACCATATCCAGTACCACAATGAAGGATTGAATTAACTCTTTGTATATGCTGCTGGACTGAGTGATTAAAAACAATGGACAAAAAAAAATCATGTTATTTAGGATAGTTGTACCGTATTTAATTTTTATTATAAATGAAACAAGTTGCAGATCCCATATTTATGTAACAATATTCCAATTAATTGCAGATAGATCCAGTTTATGGGCCTGCTGTTGCTTCAAACCATAACAGACATGCAAGTATAACAATAAGTGTTTTATCCTAATAAGAATCATATTATACCTCAATCCCGTTATAGCGCGATCCGCTATAACGCGGATCCGCAATAACGCGGTTTGAGCGTGGACCCCGAATATTAAAAAAAAAAAAAAAACTGTAGTTATCTTATTTTGGGAACAAGTTCTACATATCCCGTTGCACTGGCCCCAAAATAGTTAATTATGGACAGTATCACTTGCATCTGCCACCAGTTTCCCCACCAAGCATGCACCTCCTTACCCGATTGGTATGCCCCCTTCTGCACCATCACCACAGGGGGCATCCCCTGCTGAAGTGCCTTGCAGCTCACCATCTTAAGCTGGCACAGGTTGTCGTAGGTCTGCCCGTTGTTGGCACACACTTGGTAGCTGTGATTGTCCTTGACTCCTCTCCGGCTATGCGGAGACTTGCACAGCAGGCTGTCCTCGCATGGTGTGTCCTCCTGGCCGCATGCCTCATCCTCGTCCGCAGCGCAGATGAGGCAGCAGTTGCAGCGGTCAGGGACATACCCGCTGGGTTCGGGCACCTGGATACATCACAGTGGGATGGGCAGGGAGACCAGGAGGAATGAGAAGGAGGCAGCCAGCTTCATCCTTCCTCACTCTGCAAGCAAAGGGCAAGGATCCCCTGAAGCAGGAGAGAGGAAAGTAGTGACAGAACAGGGAGAGGTTTTTATTGCTCATTGAACAGTCCGCATGTCTGTCCGGGGGAAGTGTGGCTGCTGGGGTGGGTGCGGCTGCGGGGGAGAATTGCGGCTGCTGGGGGAGAAGTGTGGCTGCTGGGGGAACGCTGGGGGAAGTACTGTAGCTGCTGGGGATAGTGTAGGGCTGCCGGCGCATCACTCAACCTCCTCCTCCCTCCTCCCCCATCCTCCCCCTTCCTCCCAATAGGGTGCGCGGTGGCCATTTTATTTAAAATTATCGCGACCCTGGTTATAGCATGGTTGGATCGGATAGCCCCCGAGGACCACGCTATAACGGGTTGAGCTGTAATTTACTCATGATAATCCTCCATAATGTACTGTACAGAGGAAAGGTAACAACCCCAAAGTTACGCAGTGCATTACACCTCCTTTGTAGCTACGGGTGGGAAGCTTAGACGGTTAAAAAAGTGAATTTCACAAACTTTGAAGTTATTTTGCATGTTCTATTTGAAATGTCATAATTCATTTCAGAGCCAAAAGGCATATTTCCAGGTTCGGGGGTGGTTTTTCTATAAACTGGGCAAACATCGGATACAAGAATGGAAAATCCTGTGACCTTTTGAGAAACAGAAATTTTGAAAAATGTTGAAAAAATATTGTTCTGTTTTATGGATAATAAATTAAATTGAGAAAACAAATTCATTAAAATAAAATAAGTTAACATACTGTATATTAAAGTAAAACAATAAAAATAAGATACAGTACATCTTAATCGTGGTGTTGAGGTCAGAGGGATCTCTAGAACTATCAAGGAACTGTCCACACCATCTCCCATTTGATACTTGAAGAGTATAGGAGGGGTTAATATAAAGTGAGCCCCCACAGTTAGCTGATATATAACTGGGGTTTTGCACTATTCCTCTAAACTCCAAAGCCGTAGATGTATAGAAACTAGGATGGTCATCTCTCTTCAAATGTATCTGGTTTATTTTTTAAGTTAATGTTAGTTTCTCCATGGAGCAGGTTCTCCAAACCTCTGATATCAATGACACCACTTTCGGGTCAAATCATGTCATATTGAGAAGGTTTATTACCAGTGATTTTTTATTTTGTATTCATTGATGATCTCAATTAAGGAAAAGATGCCAATGATTTACTTCTCATTGTCTTCAGTACATTTTTATATATGTATACTTTATCTATCTATCTATCTATCTATCTATCTATCTATCTATCTATCTATCTATCTATCTATCTATCTATCTATCTATCTATCTATCTATACATATATAAGACTGAAATAATGTTTGCGTGTGTATTTTTGCCCCCTGTGATAGGCCGGCGGACGGCCACAGCTCATTGGCCTGCGGGTGGGCTGACATCACAGCAGGGCGTGACAGTCGCACCAACCACACCCGGCCTCCGCGCCTAACCTCAACCCACCGCCCCTCACACCCTACACCCTCCCGCCTCACATCGCCACCGACTCCCGCATCACCCGCTGCCTCCTTCCTCACCCGCGGGAGCACGGGGGACGGGAGAACGAGCAGCGGCTCCCGCATCACCCGCCGCACTGCCTCTCGACTCACCGCCTCACCCACGGGAGCGCCGGGGACCACAGTAGGGGGAGATCACGAGCGCCGGGGTCGGGAGGGGGCGAACGAGCACCGGCTCCCACATCACCCGTCACCTAACAAATAGCCGCACTGCCTCGTGACTCACCGCCTTACCCTCCGGAGCGCCAGAGACCGGGGGAGTGGGGGAGAATGAGCGCCGGGGGTGGACGACTAGTGCCGGGGACAGGGGGGGAAACGAGGACCAGGGGTCATGCATGGTGGGGGGGGGACTGTGATGTCATGTTCAGGGAGGGGAGAGTGATGTGGGGTGCAGGGGGGGGAGTGATATGGGGTGCAGGGGGGGAGTGATGTGGGGTGCAGGTGGGGAGAGTGATGTGAGGTGCAGTGGGGGAGAGTGATGTGGGGTGCATGTGGAGAAACTGATGTGAGGTGCAGTGGGGAGAGACTGATGTCAGGTGCAGGGATGTGGGGTGCAAGGGGGCTGGAGAGTGATGTGGGGTGCAAGGGGGCTGGAGAGTGATGTGGTGTGCAGGGGGCTGGAGAGTGATGTGGGGTGCAGGGGGGGGGTGGAGAGTGATGTGGGGTGCAGGGGGGGGTGGAGAGTGATGTGGGGTGCAGGGGGGGTGGAGAGTGATGTGGGGTGCAGGGGGAAGTTATGTGGGGTGCAGGGGAGGTGGAGAGTGATGTGGGGTGCAGGGAGGGGAGACCGCAGCTGTGAAGAGAGGGGGGGGAACAGAGGTATTAACGGGGGGGAGGAACCCAGCTGTGAAGGGGGGTAAATCCCGGGTATATCAGCAAGTCCATAATATTTTTTAGCGTCTGAACTAATTAGTTATAGATATGGCACTCTTAATACATTTATTGATTCTATGTAAAAAAAAATCTAATTATATATTCTAAGCTACAGCAAAATATAGCATCAGCTGTTACCTAGAAAAGCAGCGGCTGTGGGTGCCAGTCCTGTTTGCTCTGACACTAGTATATTATTCCAGTCATTAGGGGCCTTAGACTTGTCAACTCAATATCATTCTAATAGATATGTTTTTAGGAAGTGTGGGATGTGACTCATTTGAATATACTTTGCATAGACATTAGCATATTTCCCAGGGTACCTCAGGTACTGTATGCGCATTTTTCAGCACAGACAATTATATACAACTGGAGACACTACTAAATTGAACTCCTCCTCTGCACCCAATCCGCAGATGGGTTTTGGTAAAACCAGTCACAGAAATCTGTGGATCGGATTGAGAAAAGTTTGTCAATTTCTAATGGCAACTCATTATGTCTTTGTGTATCTGTGCAAATTAAAATAAATACGTACAATTTTGCAAAGTAAACTTCACACCATTCGCACATCTCTTCTCTCCAGCTATAACAATGTACAAATCCCCCAATGTTTCATTGTTACTAGTGTGAAAGTGTGATATAAAGCACACGTAGGGGGGTGTACAAGGATCCCTGCAACCATTGTGTTTCTCTGTTTGTCCTTCATCATGTTTTTTATGTACTGTAGTATGATAGAAGTTTGATTGAGATTTGACCTCAGTGATCTGGCTACCCTGTAAGTCACAGATTCCCTCAGGGTCTTTCACTCTTCCACAACTAATCTGTATATATGCCAGGTGCAAGGGGGGATGAACGGAATGCAGAACCAGTTTGAGGTAGGAATAGCCAATTAGTGATTTGTGCTCCAACATATAGATACAATCTTGATATAAATCCTTAAATGAGATGCAGAAGATAGGTACTGGAGCTAGTGAGGTATGTATTCATAATCATAACATTTCATATACCACATATAAGGATAACTCTGACCCTGAAGGTTAAAGGCTGAAATATAAGGAAAATCAGACCTAAAGCCTCATTGGGAGAGTCCAATAGTAGGTAAAGAATAGCTACTCACAATTCGTATTGCCCCAGTCCTGTGAATCTTGATGGGCGTGCAACCAGGAGAATGCAGAGAGATCCAAAGGAAAAACACTCCAACGCACAGCCCTGAACCGATTGGGTCCCACACCAAAAAGACTGATAAAAATGTGTATTATCCTTTATTGATCCATTGTTTAAAAAAACGGAGGTAAGTACCCTTCTACGCGTTTTGGGCAATCCGCCCTTGATAACTTACCGCCGTTTTTTTAAACTATGGATCAATAAAGGATAATACACATTTTTATCAGTCTTTTTGGTGTGGGACCCACTCTGTTCAGGGCTGTGCGTTGGAGTGTTTTTCCTGAGGTAGGAATAACTGTTATGTAAAACTCCCATTTGGGTGGGTGGATGTGTTTGCAAAATAATTGGAGTTTAGGAGCAGAGGAGATAAAAACCTGTTTCTCCTGCTCCTCCTTATTTTCCAATAAGAGCCCTAAATTTAGGAATGTGATAATTATATGGTCACAGGAAAACCTCACCCCAGGAGTGAACCCAAGTATAAAGCTTATGTAGTAAAAACCTGTATTTTCTGGTATTGATTAGGTATCCGTATCAATAAAAGGTCAACCTCTCCTGGAGGGGCGTATTATTATAATTTTCTGTAAGCCAGCCCATCTAGGGGCATGTATTATACCTCAGGAGGGTATAAAGATTATGTGTTTGTCACTGTATGGCAGTGAAAGCTCTGCATTGAGCTTCTTCTCCTTGTATACTCGTAATGAAATAAACTCTTACTTGATTCAACTCTGAAAAATAATGAACCCAAAACCATTGTATTTTTTCTCCCATTCACACTAGCATCATATGTTATAAGGACTCAATGTGTTACAGAGCTGTGTGCTGCTGAACTGAAATGTACAAAGACTATGCAAAGTCCTTATTTTGTCTCAACTCACTCTGAAATATACCAGCGAGAGGCAGTGTCTATGTACTGATCTTAGCTGTGCCACTTCCTTGTATATTTGGGTTTGTCTTTAATAAGATAAGCTTAGGGTGCATGTTACCGCAAGTCTATGTGATAAGACATGAACGTCTTGCATTACTTTTACTGACGTGTTTCTGCTTTGGTTTTCTCTATCACCTTAAATATGGTGTAAATCGTGTTTTTGGTGCACAATAGCTGTGCTGCAATTTGTATGCCCCCAAATTATACAAATATATTCATTAATTAGAGATAGACAAAACCTGGTGTGTGAAATCTGAGTGTTCTAGAACCTCATATTCCAAAACCCAAGTACAAAACCAAAACCCTTAAGTTTTTAAGAACCAGAACCTCAGGCCCAGTGCCTTGAATGTTTCTCACGATATATTGTTCAATTGTTTTAAGTTACATTATTTTAGCTTTATGACTTTATACAGATTTAAGGAACTGTTCAGGGATTATTAAGCTATTTTAGCATTTGCTGCTAGTTTTGATTTTTTTTCCCCATTATTTGGAAGAAATCCAAAAGCGAAGACCAAAGAAATTGGGTTTTTGTGAAACCGGAACCAAATCAAAAACATGAAAAAAAAATGTTGAAAATAAATAAATAAAACCACGTCCCAAACACAACATTTTTAAAAACTCAAACCACGTGTGAAAGTGCCACACATACCTCTCATACATTTGTCGTGAATCACACTAACAAAGTGCTATCATTTTTAGTGTAGACAGACTTGATATATACCGTAGACCACAGTAATTGCACAATTTTAGTGTCATGTGTCATATCAGATGGATCATTTTTAAAATCCTAATGACAAAATATTATCCAGGATACAACATTAGCAAACACGGATCAGCACCATCCCACGTGACTGTTTGTGCAGAAGCTTATCACATGCTCTGGTAATTGCTGAAATACTGCGATGCCAACAGAACTTCTACTATTATACCTTCTCAAGCTGCAACTTAAGGCTTCTACAAGTGCTGCATAGAAGTAACAGGATCGTTACACCAAGGAGACGCACAATGGATTCCAGTCTCCACAAGCATTACCATGATGAAGAGTTTGATCCCAGAGGGTTTATAGAAACATATTGCTATAATGGAACTAATGATATGTTTGAGGAGGTGGTTGTATATCTTATTACACAATTGTTTAAAACGTTCTCGTCTGGTACGTTCATTTATAGTTGATATAGAAGTTACTGTAAAATATTTTAAACGTTTTGGGGGAACTGAAGCATGTGAATAAGCTCTTGCACTCTGTTCAATTTTTTGCTAATGTGAAAACAATGTTAAAAAGGTTTATATCCTATTTTCTAACCGTTGAATGCAGGTCGTGTGAGAGGGGAAACTCTGCTCGATGTTTCCGCTGGACCACTCGCTTTCCATCTCTTAACCGCCTGTGATTACTTCAAGGAGATCAATGTGATAGAATTTACTGACGCAAATATCAGGGAATTTGAAATGTGGAAGAACAAGGAGCCCGGAGCTGCTGACTGGTCTCACGCCGCAAAAATAGTTTGTAAGCTGGAAGGAAAGAGGTAAAGTATATTTCAGAAAAATAATCATCTTCCAGCTGAGAAAAGTGAGACTTTAAGTAAGCTGGAAAATCCAAATAAACAACCTCAGTGCTTAATATTAGAGGGGGGGGGGGTGAAAGAGTGTCAGTGGGGGGAGGGAGAGAGTGTCAGTGATGGGGAGAAAGAGTGTCATTAGGAAGGAAAGAACATGTCAGTGGGGTAGGGGGAAAGAGAATGTGCGTTGGGAAGGTGGAGAGAGTGTCAGTGGGGGGAGAGAGTGTTAATGGGGAAGGGAAGAAAGAGTGTCAGTGTTGGGGGGAGAGAGATCGTCATTGTGGGGGAGAGAGTGTCAGTGGAGAGGGTGAGAAAGAATGTCAGTGTTGGTTGGAGAGAGATAGTCAGTAGGTAGGGGAGAAAGAGTGTCAGTGGGTGGGAGAGAGAGAGGGTCATTTGGGGAGAGTGAGTGTCAGTGTAAGGTGAAGGGAGAGTGTCATTGGGGGGAGAGAGCATGTCATTGGGGGAGAGAGCATGTCATTGGGGGGAGAGAGAGTGTCATTGGGGGGAGAGAGCGTGTCATTGGGGAGAGAGAGTGTCATTGGGGGGAGAGAGAGTGTCATTGGGGGGAGAGAGAGTGTCATTGGGGGGAGAGAGAGTGTCATTGGGGGGAGAGAGAGTGTCATTGGGGGGAGAGAGAGTGTCATTGGGGGGAGAGAGAGTGTCATTGGGGGGAGAGAGAGTGTCATTGGGGGGAGAGAGAGTGTCATTGGGGGGAGAGAGAGTGTCATTGGGGGGAGAGAGAGTGTCATTGGGGGAGAGAGAGTGTCATTGGGGGAGAGAGAGTGTCATTGGGGGGAGACAGGGTGTCATTGGGGGGAGAGAAGGTCAGTGGGGGAAGAGAGTGTCAGTGGGGGGAGAGAGTGTCAGTGGGGGGAGAGAGTGTCAGTGGGGGGAGAGAGTGTCAGTGGGGGGGAGAGAGTGTCAGTGGGGGGAGAGTGTCAGTGGGGAGTGGGAGCAAGAGATTCAGTGGAATGGAGTGAGTGTTAGTGGGGAGGCGGAGAAAGAGTGTCAGTGTTGGTGGAGAGAGATTGTCAGTGGGGGGGAGAGAGTGTCAGTGGGGGGAGAAATAGTATCATTGAGGCAGAGAGAGAGTGTCAGTAAGGGGGAGAGAGAGTGTCAGTGGGTAAGTGGGAAGAGAGAGTTTAAGTTGGCAAGGGGAGAGAGAGTGTCAGTGGGGAAGGGGGAGAGAGTGTGTTAGGGTGAGTGTTGGGGGAGGGAGTGTCAGTGGGGGAGAGACTGTGTCATTGGGGGGGAAAGAGAGTGTCAATAAGGTAGAGAGAGATTGCCACTAGGTGGGAGAGAGTCTGTCATTGGGGCGGAGAGAGAGTCAGTCTGAGGGATAGAAAATGTTAGTGGGGAAGGGGGGTGAGAGAGTGTCAATGGGCAAATGGGTAGAGAGAGTCTCAGTGGGGATGGAGAGAAAGAGTGTCAGTGTTGGGGGTAGAGAGAGTCAGTGGGGGGGAGACACAGTGTCATTGGGGGCAATAGAGACTGTCAATAAGGTGGAGATAGATTGTCAGTAGGGAGGAGAGAGAGTGACATTGGAGCAGAGACAGTGTCAGTAGAGGGATAGAGTTTAAGTGGGGAAGGGGGGAGAGAGAGTTTCAGTGGGCAAGGGGGCAGAGAGTGTCAGTGGGTGAGATTGTCATTGGGGTTGAGATAGTGTGAGTGGGGAGAGGGTGAGAAAGCATCAGTGGGGCGCGGGGTAAAAGAGTGTAATTGGAGAAGGAGGAGAGAGTGACATTAAGGATTGGGGAGTGCCAGCGGGATGGGGAAGAGTGTCATTGTTTGGGGGAGAGAGATTGCCAGTGATGGGGGGTGAGAGGGTGTCAAGGGGCCGGGCGAAAGAGTGTCATTGGAGGGGGGAGAGAGAGTTTGTGGGGGGAGGGAGAGAAAGTGTCAATGGGGGGTGTGAGAGAGTGACAATGGAGGGGTACGAGAGAGTGTCAGTGGGGAAGGGGGAGAGAGAACATGCCGAGGGTTGTGTGAGAGTGTCAGTGTGGGGGGGTGGAGAAAAAGTCAGTGGGGAGAAGAGAGTGTCAGTAGGGGGGGAGAGAGCGTCAGTGTGGAGGGGTGAGAGAGAATGTCAGTGAGGGGTAAGAGAGAGTATCATGGGGGTGAGAGTGTCAGTGGGGGAAAGAGAGTCGATGGGGAGAGTGTCACTGGGGAGGAGGGGAGAGAGTGTCAGTGAGGAGGGGGAGGAGAGAGTGTCAGTGGGGAGGGGATAGAGAGTGTCAGTAGAGATGTGGTGAGAGAGTGTCAGTTGATAGGGGATAGAAAGTGTCAGTGGTGAGATGGTGAGAGAATGCTAGTGGGGAGAGGGGGAGAGATGTTAAGTGGGGAGGGAGAGAGGGTCATTGCGGGGAGAGAGAGTGTCATTGGGGGTAGAGAGAGTGTCATTGGGGGGAGAGAGAGTGTCATTGGGGGGAGAGAGAGTGTCATTGGGGGGAGAGAGAGTGTCATTGGGGGGAGAGTAAGTAGGGGGAGAGAGTGTCAATGGAGAGTGGGAGAAAGAGTGTCACTGGGGGGAGAGAGTGTTAGTGGGGAGGGGAGAAAGAGTGTTAATGTTGGGGGAGAGAGATCATCAGTGGGGGAGGGAAACAGTGCAATTGGGGGGATAGAAAGTGTCAATAAGGGGGAGAGAGTGTCAGTAGGGGTGAGAGAGAGTATCATTGGGGTAGAGAGAGAGTGTCCGTGGGGAAGGCGGACAGAGAGAGTGTCAGTGGGCAAGGGGAGAGAGAGTCAGTGGTGAGTGGGAGAAAGAGTGTCAGGGTTGGGGGAGAGAGATTGTCAGTGGGGGGAAAGACAGTGTTATTGGGGGATAGAGAGTGTCAATAAGGGGAGAGAGAGTGCCACTGGGGGGAAAGGGAAGAGTGTAATTGGGGTGGAGAGATTTTGGGGACAGAGAATGTCAGCGTGGGACGGGGAAAAGAGAGTGTCAGTGGGCAAGAGTGTAGAGAGAGTCTCAGTGGGGAAGGGGGAGAGAGAGACAGTGGGAAGGGGGTGTGAGAGAGTGTCAGTGGGGATGGGGACAGAGAGTGTCAGTGGGGAGTGGAGAGATAGTGTCAGTGGTAGGGGGGGAGAGTTTGTAAGTGGGAGGATATTGTCAGTGAGGAGTGGGAGAAAGAGTTTCAGTGGAATGGAGTGAGTGTTAGTGGGGAAGCGGAGAAAGAGTGTCAGTGTTGGTGGAGAGAGATTGTCAGTGGGGGGGAGAGAGTGTCAGTGGGGGGGAGAGAGTGTCAGTGGGGGGAGAAATAGTATCATTGAGGCGGAGAGAGAGTGTCAGTAAGGGGGAGAGAGAGTGTCAGTGGGTAAGTGGGGAGAGAGAGTTTAAGTTGGCAAGGGGAGAGAGAGTGTCAGTGGGGAAGGGGGAGAGAGTGTGTTAGTGGGGAGGGGGAAAAAGAGTGAGTCTTGGGGGGAGGGGAGTGTCAGTGGGGGAAAGACTGTGTCATTGGGGGGGGAAAGAGAGTGTCAATAAGGTGGAGAGAGAGTGCCACTAGGTGGGAGAGAGTCTGTCATTGGGGCGGAGAGAGAGTCAGTCTGAGGGATAGAAAATGTCAGTGGGGAAGGGGGAGAGAGAGTCTCAGTGGGGAAGGGGGAGAGCGAGTCAGTGGCAAGGGGGTGTGAGAGAGTGTTAGTGGGGGGCATTGTCAGTGGGTAGGGAGTGATAGATTGTCAGTGGGGAGGGGGTGAGGGTATCAGTGTGGGGTGGGAGTGTGTCATTGAGTAGGGGGGAGTGAGTGACAGTGGGGAGGGGAAGAGAGTGCCAGTAGGGAGGGGGGAGAAAGGTGTCAGAGGGAAGGGGAGAAAAAGTGTCAGTGAGGGGAGGAGAAAGTGTCATTGGGGGTAGAGAGAGTGCAAGTAGGGATGGAGAGTGTCAGTGGGGAGAGAGAGAGTATCATTGTGGGGAGAGAGAAAGTGTCATTGGGGGGCAGAGAGAGTATCAGTGGGGGAGAGAGTGTAAGTTTGGGGAGAGAGCATCAGTATGGGAAATAAAGTGTCAGTGGGATGGGGATAGTGTAAATGGGGGAGGTTCAGAGAGTGTCATTGGGGGGTACAGAGAGTTTCAGTGGGGGGGGGGCAGAGAGTGTCAGTGCAGAGGAGAGAGAGTGTCAGTGAGGGGGGAGAGAGCATCAGTGGGGAAGGGGGAATAGAGAGTCAGTGGGAAGGGGTTGTGAGAGAGTTCAAGTGGGAGGGGAGAGACAGTGAGTTGAGAAGGCAGAGAGAGAGTATAAGTGGGAGTGGGAGAGAATGTGTCAGTGGGGAGTGGAGAGTGTGTCAGTGGGGGGATAGAGTGTCAGTGGGGGAAGAGATAATGTCAGTTGGTGGGAAGGAGTGTCAATGGGGGGACAGATAGTGTCAGTGAGGGGGGAGAGAGCATCAGTGGTGAAGGGGAATTGTGAATCAGTGGGGAGGGGGTGAGAGAATTCCAGTGGGAGGAGGAGAGAGCGTGTCAGTGGTAATGGGAGAGAGAAAGTGTTAGTGGCGGGGGGAGAGAGTGTCAATGGGGGGGGGGAGTTGTCATTGGGTAGGGGGGAGAGAGTGACAGTGGGGAGGGGGGATAGAAGGTTTCAGTTGGGAGGGGGAGAAAGGGATCAGTTGGGAGGGGGGAGTGTGTCAGTGTGGAGAGGAGAAGGGTGTCAGTGTTGGGGGGTGTGAGATTGCCAATGGGGGGTGAGAAAGTGTCAGAGGGGGGGGGGGGAGAAAGAGTGCCAGTTGGTGGGAAGTAGAGAGTCAGGGGGTAAGGGGAGAGTGTCAATTGTGGGGGGATAGAGATTGCCAGTGAGGGGGAGAGAAAGTGTCAGTGGGTATTTGGATTAAGAGTGTCAGTGGGGGGAGAGAGAGTGTCAGTGGGGATGGAGAGAAAGAGTGTCAGTGTTGGGGGGAGAGAGAGTCAGTGGGGGGGAGACACAGTGTCATTGGGGGCAATAGAGACTGTCAATAAGGTGGAGATAGATTGTCAGTAGGGAGGAGAGAGAGTGACATTGGAGCAGAGACAGTGTCAGTAGAGGGATAGAGTTTAAGTGGGGAAGGGGGGAGAGAGAGTTTCAGTGGGCAAGGGGGCAGAGAGTGTCAGTGGGTGAAATTGTCATTGGGGTTGAGATAGTGTGAGTGGGGAGAGGGTGAGAAAGCATCAGTGGGGCGCGGGGTAAGAGAGTGTAAGTGGAGAAGGAGGAGAGAGGTGTCATTAGGGAGGGGGGAGTGCCAGCGGGATGGGGAAGAGTGTCATTGTTTGGGGGAGAGAGATTGCCAGTGATCGGGGGTGAGAGGGTGTCAAGGGGCCGGGAGAAAGAGTGTCATAGGAGGGGGGAGAGAGAGTTTGTGGGGGGAGGGAGAGAAAGTGTCAATGGGGGGTGTGAGAGAGTGACAATGGAGGGGTACGAGAGAGTGTCAGTGGGGAAGGGGGAGAGAGAGCATGCCGAGGGTTGTGTGAGAGTGTCAGTGTGGGGGGGTGGAGAAAAAGTCAGTGGGGAGAAGAGAGTGTCAGTAGGGGGGGGAGAGAGCATCAGTGTGGAGGGGTGAGAGAGAATGTCAGTGAGGGGTAAGAGAGAGTATCATGGGGGTGAGTTTGTCAGTGGGGGAGAGAGAGTCAATGGGGATGGGGAGAGTGTCACTGGGGAGGAGGGGAGAGAGTGTCAGTGAGGAGGGGGAGGAGAGAGTGTCAGTGGGGAGGGGATAGAGAGTGTCAGTAGAGATGTGGTGAGAGAGTGTCAGTTGATAGGGGATTGAGAGTGTCAGTGGTGAGATGGTGAGAGAATGCTAGTGGGGTGAGAGGGAGAGACGGTAAGTGGGGAGGGAGAGAGTGTCAGTGCGGTTGGAAAGATTGTGTCATTGGGGGGTCCAGAGTGTCAGTGGGAGGGGTGAGGAATGTTCCATATGGGGGAGAGAGAGTATCAGTGTGAAGAGAGCGTGTCAGTGTGGGGAGAAAGATAGTGTCAATGTATGGAGAGAGTGTCAGTTTGGGGAGAGATAGAGTGTCAGTGTGGAGAGAGCGGGTCAGTTTGGGGACAAAAAGTGTCAGTGGGGGGAGGGGGAGAGTGTCACTGGGGGAAGAGAGAGAAGAGTGCAAGGCTGAAAGTTCGCCTAGGGTATCGAATACCCCTGAACCGACCCTGTGTGTGTGTGTGGGTGTGTGTGAGGTGTGTGTGTGTGTGTGTATGTGTATGTGTGTTTGTGTATGTGTGTGAGGGGTGTGTGTGTTTGGTGTTTTGGGGGTATGTGTGTGTGTGTTGTTGTGTATGTGTGTGTTTGGGGTGTGTGTATGTATGGGTGTGTATGTGTGTGTGACTTAGGTGTGTCATTTAAATACACTTTGTATATCCCAGTATTTTAGGTGTTGTCCTTTTTGAGCACGTGTCTCTCCCTATGTTATTTGGAGGGAGGTTTAGGGGATATATAGTATAGTGTGCGGGACTCTATGAAAATCGATATCTTACATTTATATTTTGTCAATCATGTATTCAGTGCTTTATAGAGATGTACTGTAAGATATAGGAGAAGAAAATGATACAAATAAAGAAACGTGAATAATACATGAAAAACTGAGATAATACAGTATCCAATAAGGATAATTGAATTTCATTTCTTAAATACTCATTAATTAGTGATTATGTAAAGGCTGACTCTTTCAATTTTCAACTATGTCAGGATCCGTTATCCGCGCAACGCACGGCGTATTCAGCACTCACCTCAACCCGCGATCGAAACCCCCCGCTCCTTCCGCCTCAACATCCTTTATATGCTCAGCCGGCCCACTGGCTCATCGGCTGAGCATAAACCTTCCTATGTGCGAAGTGTTCGCTGCTATCTTACCTCCACAGTCTTGTCGTGCTCCTTGTTCCTAGCTCCTGATCCTGGCTACTCTTCTGGACTCCGCTCTTCTATTCTCCTGACCCCGGCTACCAACGACGATCGCACCTCTCCATTACGACCTCGGCAATGTACCTCAATGATCCGCTCCTCTCCAATACTGACCTCGGCAAAGTACCACGACAATCCGCTCCTCTCCAACACAGACAAAGGCTAGCTAAGTACCTCCTATGATCCGCAACTCTCCAACACCAACCTCGGCAAGTATTACTGACCATCGAGACCTCATCGACTCCGACCGATCTACACTCCTGACATGCCCACACGCTGTGGATTGGTGTTGTATACAGTATCTATCCCCACCTCGGCCTCGCTTTTATGCCTTGTTTGTTGTGAGCACTCCGTTACAAACTCTTAATAAGAATACCTTATGTCAAGGATTGGACTTCGGCTGAAGTGGATCCCAGTGACAGGAGCAGCAGGGAGCGAAGTAGGGGTCACAAGCAGAGATCAGAGGCAGGCAGCAGATAGCAAAGTCAGGTAACAAGCAGGGGTCTGAGGCAGGCGCCAGGTAGCGAAGTCAGGTAACAAGCAGAGGTCGGCAACAAGGAGACTGGAACAGGTTGATAGCAATAGCTAGCACAGCAGTAAACACAGGAACCTTGCAGGAGCTAAGGAACCAGTATAAACAGGCAAGGGAGGAACAGGAAAGTGAGGTTTATATATGCAGGCTGAGAGGTGGAGCACAGGTGCAGAGGTGTCAGGTATCAGAGTCTGGAATGTTCCTTAGTTTAGCAGCAGCAATCCCGGTGGACAAGTATAGGTACTTCAGGCTAGAACAAGACATTGAGAGTGGCAGCAGTCCCGGTGGTCAAGCATAGGTACAGCAGGCTAGAGAATATGACATTACTCCTCCCTCCCAAACAGCGTTCTCCGGACTAGGCTTTTCTGGATATCTCCGGTGGAAAGCTTTGACTAGTCGCGGAGCATGAACAAAATCTTTGGGTTCCCAAGACCTCTCCTCTGGGCCATAGCCCCCCCCCCCCCAGTGAACCAGGTACTGTAGTTTCCCTCTGTGTAACCTGAAATCCAAAATTCTCTCCACAATGAATTCCTCTTCGTTATCCATGAGGATGGGCTCAGGGGGAGGCAGTCTCCGTCCAGGAAACGGATTCTCACGGAAAGGTTTCAGCAGAGAAGAATGAAACACAGGGTGTATTTTGATGGTCTCAGGAAGCTCTAATCTGAAGGACGCTGGATTTATTAGTGCTGAGATGCGAAATGGCCCGATGTATATTTGGCCCAATTTAATGGTTGGAACCTTTAGACATAGATTTCTTGTAGAAAGCCAGACTTTATCCCCGAATTGAAATTCTGGGGAGGGTCTGCGGTGTTGGTCTGCTGCTCTTTTGTACTTTACTTGAGTCTCACGAAGTGTCTCTTTGAGGGTCTCCTGGATGTCTCTCAGAGTCTCCAGTTTCTCTGTAACTGCTGGAATGGGGCCCGAAGATGGAAAACGAGGAATAAAGTTTGGATGAAATCCATAATTTGAGAAAAAGGGGCTCTTCTGAGTCGATGAATGATGTGAGTTGTTGTATGAAAACTCAGCTAATGGTAGGAAATCAATCCAGTCATCCTGGAGATGACAAACAAAACATCGTAAGTATTGTTCCAAAGTCTGATTGGTCCTTTCTGTCTGGCCATTGGATTGTGGATGATAGCCAGACAATACATTTAAACGAATTTCTAGAGAGGAACAGAAGGTCCTCCAAAACTTTTAAGTGAATTGTACCCCTCTATCGGATATGATCTCATCAGGAGCCCCGTGAAGCCGAAACACCTCTTTCACAATCAACTTGGCTGTCTGGTCTGCAGAAGGAAGATTCTGTGCTGCAATGAAGTGAGCCATCTTTGTAAGTAAATCCACCACTACCAGGATGGTATTATGTCCACATTATGTCTACTGTAGGTAGTCATTGAGGACCTTCAATTCCCGTTCTGAGAGGGAATAGATTCTTCCAAACGGAATGGCAGCACCCGGTAATAATTCAATGGGACAGTCATAAGAGCGATGTGGGGGAAGCGTATCCGCGTTCTTCTTGTCACACACTTCTAAAAACACAGAGTAAGGAGCCAGCAGAAGATTTTTTTGAGACGAGGAAATCTTATGTATTCCTACACTCTCTGGTATAGGAGTTTTAGGTAGACAGGCTAGCTGACAGTGCTCCGAAGGAAACGTGAGGGTCTTTGTCTTCCAGTCAATTAGTGGGTTATGGATCATGAGCCATGGAATTCCCAGAATCACTGGAAACAAAGGTGATGGAATGAGACCAAATGAAATCTTCTCCTGGTGATTGGGCTCCATGATTAGTGTTAAGTTACTGGTTTCATGGGTAACAGGTCCAGAGCTCAAGGGAGAATCGTCAACGACTTCCATCCTTTCTGGCGATTCCTTGGCTACAAATGATACCAAATTGTTCTTGGCGAATTCTATGTCCATAAAATTCCCTGCCGCCCCTGAGTCGACCTTTATTGTGGTTGAAAATGATGTGTTCCTTCCTCGATTATAATAGGAACCAGGAGGTGAGGGTGTAGCGAAGGAGGATTATCTTTCCTTGAGAAGCAGAGAAAACAGTCTTTGAAATAGCGTGCAGCTGATTTCTTCTAGGGCTCTTGAAAGAAGACCGCCTGGACTTGTTATGGCAATCAGCGAGATAGTGCCCATCGTTTCCGCAATATAAACAGAGATCTTCTGTTCGGCGTCTATTCCTTTTCCCGGTTGAGATGGGTTCCCGCAGTTTATTTACTTGCATTGGCTCCTCCTCAGTCTCCCTGGAACGTCTTGGGGTACTGACATCTCTAAACATGGGGTTGCTTGGCATGAACCCCTGTCTCTCCAATCGTCTTTCCGTAAGCCTGCGATCAATTTGGATGCATAAACGGACAAAGTCCTGAAATCTGTCTTGGGGTTCCACCCGGGCTAGTTCGTCTTTAACTTGCTCCGAGAGACCCTGCCGAAAATGATATTTCTGCGCGGCCTCATTCCAATCAGTATCGTTAACCCATCTGTGGAATTCAGCGTCGTACTCAGCTGTCGAGAGTCTTCATTGACGAAGATTGTTCAGAGTTGCCTCAGCGGTTGCACTACGATTTGGGTCATCAAAAATAAGACTCATGGCTTCGATGAACTCCTCCAGGTCCCTTAGTAGTGGGCTATCTTGTTCTAACATAGGGGAGACCCAAGCAAGGGCCTCATCCTTGAGCAGGGTTATGATCAGTCCAACCTGGGCTTCTTCAGTATGATAAATGGTGGAACTAACTAAAAAACACTCTCTATCAGCGCTCGATCCAATAAATAATATGTGGAATAATGTGAATACACTAAAGCAAAGGATTGATAAGTGCAAATACAATTGCAGCTAAGGGGACAACAAACAATAGACAGTTCCAAATCTAATTAACAAAATACATATACAAAAGCAGTGTCCCCGGCGCTAAAAGGTTGATGACCACAATACCATATCCCAAAGACAGTCCTGGATGGAATAACAGTCCTGGTAGATGAGTAATTGCACCAATAGAAGTTCTGATTGGAATGATTAGTCCTCAAACAATCAATTCTAGGTGGTTTCTCCATGTTTTGGAGCTCCACCATACCCTGAGGAAGTGACACATGGTCATGAAATGCATAAGGAGGAGCTAAGTACAGTGCATGTGAGCTGAGCAACCGCTGCGTCCATCTGGTGTTGGAGAGGTGACCCGCGCCGCACCGCTGACGTCAGCATTTGCTCTTAAGCAGAAATGCTTTTAAGTAGAAATCTTTCAAGTAGTATGCAAGTTTAAAAAAGGAAGTTGGGACCATTGATCTGCTTCTCATCTCATCTCATCTCTTGTCTTTTCTCAGGTAAAAACATCTCAAATTGTCTGTGTGTCCTGCAATCCTCATACCCTGCTGTCTATTTAGCTCATTTAAGTTCAATTTAGGTAAAAACATCTCAAATTGTCTGTGTGTCCTGCAATCCTCATACCCTGCTGTCTATTTAGCTCATTTTAGTTCAATTTAGGTAAAAACATCTCAAATTGTCTGTGTGTCCTGCAATCCTCATACCCTGCTGTCTATTTAGCTCATTTTAGTTCAATTTAGGTAAAAACATCTCAAATTGTCTGTGTGTCCTGCAATCCTCATACCCTGCTGTCTATTTAGCTCATTTTAGTTCAATTTAGGTAAAAACATCTCAAATTGTCTGTGTGTCCTGCAATCCTCATACCCTGCTGTCTATTTAGCTCATTTTAGTTCAATTTAGGTAAAAACATCTCAAATTGTCTGTGTGTCCTGCAATCCTCATACCCTGCTGTCTATTTAGCTCATTTTAGTTCAATTTAGGTAAAAACATCTCAAATTGTCTGTGTGTCCTGCAATCCTCATACCCTGCTGTCTATTTAGCTCATTTTAGTTCAATTTAGGTAAAAACATCTCAAATTGTCTGTATGGAAATCATCCCCCTATTGCCTTAATTTAATTCATCTTTCACACTTGTGCAAGACAACACCCACCTTTGAAAAACAATTTGGTTTAAATACCCTCACATGTGCTAATTAAGTTTGTTGTACCAACCAGGTGACTTTCTAAATGTATATAAGTAAACTCACAACAGCCATTGCTGTTTGCAGCCTTTGCTCTTAAGCAGAAATGCTTTTAAGTAGAAATCTTTCAAGTAGTATGCAAGTTTAAAAAAGGAAGTTCAAAAAAGAAGTGGAAAAAGTGAACACAATCTACTGCTTCTGATTCCTGCATTTGAACTACGCTGGAAAGGAGGTTATCATCCCACACTGCACATCTCAACACATTACTATTGCTGTGATGCCACCTTTACTTTTTATATTTACTGTAACCTCACTTATTCTCAAATTATGCACTTCCTTCCACCAGCCTCATCATGTCTCTAACTCTATTCATATTTCGCCATCTCTCCTTACTTCACCACTTCTCAGTTCACATGAACTCCTCTCTTACCTGCGCCCTCTGTCACCACACAGTTATGCCGCCTGCACTAAAACACACCCCTACAAATCATCCTCTCACATTCTCTTTCTGTCCATGCTTCTTCACTTTGCTTCTGGGGATATCTCTCCCAATCCTGGTCCCTGCCTTATTTCTACTTGCTCTCGTCCTCGCCTTCCACATGCAACTTCTACTCCTTCTGGTGTCAACCCCTCTAACTCATACCCATCCCCTGCCACCCTCCCTCCTCTCTCCCTTTCTCCTGTGCCCTTTGGAATGCTCGCTCCCTCTCTAACAAGTTCCTCTCTGTGCATGACTTCTTTCTCTCTCACTCCCTGCTTCTC
Organism: Ascaphus truei; assembly: GCF_040206685.1. Classification (NCBI taxonomy): domain Eukaryota; kingdom Metazoa; phylum Chordata; class Amphibia; order Anura; family Ascaphidae; genus Ascaphus; species Ascaphus truei. The sequence goes on along the minus strand of NC_134488.1, from coordinate 40,055,650 downwards.
TTTGCTATAACTGAGACCTGGCTCACTCAGTCTGACTCTGCTCTGGAAGCTGCCCTCTCCTATGGTGGCCTTTCCTTCTCCCACACTCCACGCCCTGGTGGCAGGGGTGGAGGCGTGGGGCTCCTGCTCTCCTCTCTCTGCCGTTACAGAACAGTTTATATTCCCCCCTCTCTTGCTTTTCCCTCCTTCGAGGCTCACACAGTCCAGATATTCTCTCCTCTCCCGGTCCATGTGGCGGTCATCTATCGCCCACCTTCCTCTACTCATCCCCCTTCTGCCTTTCTCTCTCACTTTGAATCCTGGCTCTCTTTCTTTCTCTCCTCAGACTCCCCTGTTCTTCTCCTTGGGGACTTCAACTGCCACATTGATGACCCCTCTCTCCCTTGGGCTTCCCGCTTTCTTTCTCTAACCTCTTCTTTTGGCCTTCAACAGTGGACTGCAGCCAGCACCCACAAGGATGGCCACTACTTAGACCTGGTTTTCACTAAAAACTTCTCTCTCTCCGACTTCTCCATTTCCCCTTTTCCTCTCTCCGACCATCTCCTCATCTCATTTTCTCTCTCTCGCTTCTCTCCATCTCCATCTCGCCCTCGTTTTTGCAGAAACCTGCGCTCTATTAACCTACCAGCTCTTGATTCCACTTTACGCTCCTCCCTCTCCTCTCTCAGTTCTGCTTCAGACCCTGACAACCTGGTCAGGAACTACAACTCTGCCTTATCTTCCTCTCTTGATCTTCATGCCCCACTTTCTCTCTGCCGTCCTCGCCCTTCTAACCCCAGACCCTGGCTAAACTCCCACACACGCATGCTGCGTTCCTCCACTCGTTCCTCTGAACGCCTCTGGAGGAAATCTCATACGCTCGCAGACTTCATTCACTACAAATTTATGCTATCCTGTTTCAACTCTGCCCTCTTTCAGGTTAAACAAACCTACTTTTCATCACTAATCAACACACACAAGTCTAACCCACGCCGTCTCTTTTCTGTCTTTGACTCTCTACTCAGACCACCCTCAGCTGCCTCCTCTTCTTCCTCCATCTCACCTCAGGACTTTGCTGACTTTTTTAAGGAAAAGGTGGAGTCCATACGGCAGAACATCCCATCTGTTGCCTCCTCCCATCCCACAATGCTTCCCAACTCTCCTCCTGTCTTTCTTGACTCTTTTTCTGCTATCTCGGAGGATAATGTATCACTGCTGATCTCCTCTTCTCCCTCTACCACTTGCCCTCTTGATCCCATTCCCTCCCATCTCCTAAAACCTCTTGCTCCTTCTATAATCCCTATGCTCACACAGATCTTTAACTCTTCCCTCTACTCTGGTACCTTTCCTTCATCCTTCAAGCATGCAACCGTTATACCATTACTCAAAAACAGCAAGCTTGACCCTACCTGTCCTTCTAACTATCGACCTGTCTCCCTCCTGCCTTTTGCCTCCAAACTCCTTGAACGTCTTGTATTCTCTCGATTGCTACACTTTCTCAACACCTATTCTGTACTAGACCCTTTACAATCTGGCTTCCGCACTGCTCACTCTACTGAAACAGCCCTCACTAAAATAACTGATGACCTCCACGCTGCCAAAGACAGAGGTCATTACACTCTGCTCATATTACTCGACCTCTCTGCAGCATTCGACACCGTGGACCACCCTCTTCTCCTTCACATTCTCCATACTCTTGGTATTCGGAACAAAGCTTTATCCTGGATCTCCTCTTACCTCTCCCATCGTACCTTCAGTGTCTCTTTTGCTAACACCTCCTCCTCCTCTATTGATCTCTCTGTGGGGGTACCCCAGGGCTCTGTCCTGGGACCCCTTCTCTTTTCTCTCTACACACTCTCTCTAGGTGACCTAATCACATCTTTTGGGTTTAAATATCACCTCTATGCTGATGACACACAAATTTACCTTTCAACCCCTGACCTTACACCTGCTATACAGACCAAAGTTTCTGAATGCCTCTCTGGAATATCATCCTGGATGGCCATCCACCGACTGAAACTTAACATGGCAAAAACAGAGCTCCTTATACTACCTCCCAAACCTGGCCCTACTACATCCTTCCACATTGCTATTGGAAATACGATCATTCACCCAGTAGCCCAAGCACGCTGCCTAGGGGTCACACTTGATTCCTCTCTCTCATTCTCCTCTCATATTCAAAACGTTTCTAAAACTTGTCGCTTTTTCCTCCGCAATATCACAAAGATACGCCCTTTCCTCTGTTACTCAACTGCTAAAACTCTGACTCAGGCCCTACTTCTCTCCCGTCTCGATTACTGCAACCTCCTGCTGTCCGGCCTTCCTACCTCTCACCTGTCTCCCCTACAATCTATCCTAAACACTGCTGCCAGAATCACTCTACTCTTTCCTAAATCTGTCTCAGCGTCTCCCCTGCTGAAATCCCTCTCCTGGCTTCCGATTAAATCGCGTATCTCACACTCAATTCTACTGCTCACTTTTAAAGCTTTACATTCTTCTGCCCCTCATTACATCTCAGCCCTAATTTCTCGCTATGCACCATCACGACTCTTGCGTTCTTCTCAAGGAAGTCTTCTTACTACCCCCTTTGTATCTAAAGCTCTCTCCCGCCTTAAACCTTTCTCACTTTCTGCCCCACACCTCTGGAATGCCCTTCCCCTCAATACCCGACTAGCCCCCTCGCTATCCACCTTTAAGACCCACCTTAAGACACATCTGCTTAAAGAAGCATATGAGTAGCACTGGATAATCATGGACACATGACACAAAGCTTGGCCCCCTGCAGAAGCACTTACTAGTATTCCCTCCTACTGTCTCTGTACGTTCTCCCTACCTACCAATTAGATTGTAAGCTCCTCGGAGCAGGGACTCCTTCCTTAATGTTACTTTTACAGTATGTCTGAAGCACTTATTCCCATGATCTGTTATTTATAATTTGTTATTTATATGACATGTATTACTACTGTGAAGCGCTATGTACATTTTATGGCGCAATACAAATAAAGACATACATACATACATACATACATCATTCGGCGCGTGATTGTGTGTGTCTCACTTCCTACCTGGCTGGATACAGGTTGCGGACGGCATTCGTAAGAGGCACCCCTTGCCCTTACATATTGTAAGTGTGAGCAGTGCGGCTTTTTTATATTGTTATTAAAGTGTATGTGCGTAGTACACTAGGCTGTTTTTATTTTCTTTGCACATTGGCTGTTGCGGTGTATGCTGCGAGGGTGCCTTCCAGTGTAAAGAGATTTATCTTGTGAACCACGTGGGATCCGTGGATATCGAGGTGGAGAAAGAGCCTGCAACAGATTCTCTCCCCTGAACCAACAAGAATATATCTTGTAAGTGGGGTTTTTTCCCATTTCTTGGTTAGGGCTTTGTGGTCTTCAATACTGCGCAATGGTGTGTCTTTGTTCTTTTGTAATTACAGAAACCACCTAGAATTGATTGTTTGAGGACTAATCATTCCAATCAGAACTTCTGTTGGTGCAATTACTCATCTACCAGTACTGTTATTCCATCCAGGACTGTCTTTGGGATATGGTATTGTGGTCATCAACCTTTTAGCGCCGGGGACACTGCTTTTGTATATGTATGATAAATGATGGGCTGAAGCTTGAACACAAGTCTGCATTGATAAAGGAAATTCAGGAAAGATTGTTTTTTCCCCCCAAATTTTTCCAGAAGGGATATACGGGGTGCGGTTTGCACAGGCACAGTGTTTTGACCAGACAAGGTGATTAAGGCTGCCCGTAGTTCACGATTCTCAGCTTCCGCGGTGGCGGCTTGTTCTTCCAAGCGGCCAAGACGATTGAACTCGTGTCTTTGTTGTTCTTGGTAACCAACCATGATATGTTGTAAGTCATGGAGTGTCTGAGGCTGGGCCGGGTCTGTTCCAGCGGAATCCATGGTAGGGCCTGTTTATTCTGTCAAGGATTGGACTTCGCTGAAGTGGATCCCAGTGGCAGGAACAGCAGTGATCGAAGTAGGGGTCACAAGCAGAGATCAGAGGCAGGCGGCAGATCGTGAAGTCAGGTAACATGCCGGGGTCCGAGGCAGGTGGCAGGTAGCGAAGTTAGGTAACAAGCAGGGGTCCGAGGTAGGCGGCAGATCGCGAAGTCAGGTAACAAGCCGGGGTCCGAGGCAGGTGGCAGGTAGCGAAGTTAGGTAACAAGCAGGGGTCCGAGGCAGGCGGCAGGTAGCGAAGTCAGGTACTGTCCCGGCCAGCTTTATACTAAAGCTTGCCGGGTGTATCACGGGCTGACAGCGGGGCTTTTCTCCGTTTAAAACGGAGTTTCCAGCGCGGCGGCCGCTTCAATATTATTGAAAGCACCCGAGGCGCGGGAAAACCAGCCGAAAACGGCCGAAGACTGCAGCGCGCCGTCCGCAGCTATTTTTAAGCCGCGGAGGCACCCGCATTAGCTTAAAGCTGGCCGGCACAGTAACAAGCAGAGGTCGGTAACGAGGAGACTGGAACAGGATGATAGCAATTAGCTAGCACAGCAGTAAACACAGGAACCTTGCAGGAGCTAAGGAACCAGTATAAACAGGCAAGGGAGGAACAGGAAAGGGAGGTTTATAAATGCAGGCTGAGAGGTGGAGCACAGGTGCAGAGGTGTCAGGTATCAGAGTCTGGAATGTTCCTTAGTTTAGCAGCAGCAATCCCGGTGGACAAGTATAGGTACTGCAGGCTAGAACAAGACATTGAGAGTGGCAACAGTCCCGGTGGCCAAGCATGGGTTGAGCAGGCTGGAGAATATGACACCTTATCATTCTACTTTCTGTCATAGGGAAATAACTCAGGTTTCTGTATGGAAGGTGTAAACAATGTCAGGAATTTGAAAAAAATGAGATTTTTCAAGTTCGTTCTCTACTGCACTGACACAGATAGAGACATACTTACTGAGAAGTCTTCTGCTCATTTTGACTTGATAATTGTCTTACTCATTAGAAATGGGTGAATACGCCCAAATATGTTTCCCGGATTTTCTCACATTTTCCCCAAAATATCCGTATCGCTGTGTAAAATTCGCAAACAGATGCGGTTGGTTTTAATCTGCGTGGATTCATCAAAAACTGCCATTGGATACAACCCGTTGATGGATTTGTATAATCCATGGGTTGCAGAATACACAGAGTTTATTGGTAATAAAAATACAAAATACGCAAAACACGAATCGCCTTTTTTTGAAATTAATGTGCTGAAATCCGCGGACCAAGTGAACCAACCGATCTGCAGTGGATCAAAATCCTCCAAAACAATTCGTCTATCTCTATTAGTCATATGAGTGACACGTGTACATCAATTTTCTTCATGTACCACTGTTTGCTCTAAAACTGCCATGTAATCCTTTTTCATTTTGTAATTTCAGCGAGGAGTGGGAAGGAAAGGAAAACAAAGCAAGAAGAGCAGTAAAAAGCGTTGTCAAATGTGATTTCACCAAAGATAACCCTTTAGAGCCTGTAGTCCTGCCTCAGATGGACTGTCTGATCTGCATTGCTATCTTACAGATTGTTAGCAAGGACCACCAGGCTTACCGAAGCAATCTGAAAAAAATAGCGTCCATGCTAAAAACTGGGGGACACATGTTACTGATGGGGACATATAATAATTCATGCTATATGGTTGGTGAGCACAAGTTCTTCTGTCTGTCATTTGATGAGGGGTTTATAAGAGAGGCTGTTTGTGATGCAGGGTTCATCATTGAGAATTTGGAAGCAGTACCTACTAAAAAGACAAGCAATTTCTCAGATTATGACCATATTACTTTTATGATAGCACGCAAGGAGAGGGAGGTTTAGTGAAAAAAGGTATACTGACACCTTACCAACTGAATTGCAAAAATACAGCAAATATATCAATGACTACTTATAAAATAAAATGAATTATTAATTAACAGGAATGTATATGTATGAAAACATTTATTTGTGTACATGCAGTGTGTGTACATGTATGATACGACCTTTATTATGCATTCTTTACATTATATTTACTAATATTTTAGAATTAGAATACGTTTATACAGTAATGGCAGTAACCCTGTGATTGTAATAACATTGTCTGTGTGTCTCCCACCAGGTATAAGGTGGTGAGAATAATGTATTTCTAACTATGAAATGTACTGTATTACTGTAGCAGTGTTTCCCTGTAACATGCAAAAAACTTCTGCTAGGAAGGCCCTTGCACGCTGAGATTTGCTGTGAGCGCTGGTTGGGTAAAATCATGAAAAAGTTTATAACACAATTTTTATAAAGTTATATAAAAATTGATAAATGAATGTCCCCCTATTTAATTGTTCCAACCTTATAGGCGAAAGGGAATTTTCATTCAGACGTCCGGAACAGAGAAAAACACTTAAGTTGTAATTACTGTACTTTAGAAATGTATAGCAGGAAATTCCTGTGAGGTGAGCAATGCATATGTAACTAGGACTTCTTAGACAACCCGCTGGCTTAGTTCCATAGGGTCTAGAAAAAGTCCAGGGTTAAAAAGCTTTAGCCGACTAAGGTGTTAAGTGGGGAGGGGAAATGCAAGTATCCCCATATTAGTAAATGTACGGGCAAATGACACAGATGTCCAGCCAGCTCAGGCAAAATGTCACCAGGTAAGGGGGCTGTGTCTGGTATGCTAAGCGGCAAAGGTGCGAGGTTCGCGCATGCCCTTAGCAAACTAGGAAGCCATCTGCCAGGTTTTGCCAAGTATGGGAAACGGTGGGATAGGTGAAAATATTATTCCCACAAAAAAGATTGGCTGCAGAGGTTGAAGATAGGGATTTTTACTGCATGTATCCCTGCAGCCGATCGGAAGTCAGATTCACTTAAGATTCATCCTGCAGTGAAAGATTAATCTAACCTGGATTTTAAACTTTGCAACATTGTAACCCAAGTCAAGAGTTCGTAAGAACTAAGGAATCCAGAACCAATTCTACGGCGGTAGAACGAAGTAAGCAATTCTGGCGAGAGGCGCCACTATCCAAAGACTGTTTTCGGCTCTGTTTGCGCACAGCTCCCGCTCCTGGGAAATTGTGCTAGAGACTCTGGGGGCTTTGCACTAAGCAGTGATCTTTTATGCTGACGTGAATTTTTTTTGCAACTCCTATAAAAATTGAAGCTAGAGGCGCGAATTGCAACGAATTTCAGCACGTTCTGGATCGGTCGAGCCCCAATCTGCCAGATAGTGCGTGCTTCTTTTTGACCCCCTGCTATCGGCCTTAAAGTTAAAGCGTTATACAGTAGCTGATAGAAAAAAAGCAGCCTGTGAAATTTGCATGAAGATGTTGCATCTCCATGCACAGCTGTTACAGGCGATCGCACAGTAAATTATTAATTTTAATAATAATAATGTAGATGAGCATGGGGTCTCCTGAGCTGAACCGCATCGGTTTGAGGTCCGGGGACCCCCTACTTCCTGAGATACAGGTCCCGTTATGGGATGTCGTTATCCCCTATACTTTGAGATGCCCCGATCACGTGACCGGGGGTTTTAAATTCTGCAGGGGGTTACTGGCACCCCATAACGAGGCCTGTGTCTCAGGAAGTAGAGGTTCCCGGACCTAAAATAAATGCAGTTCAGCAGTGGGTGCATGGCTCAAAGCTGCAGGGAGAGGGTGGTTGGAAGCTAAGGGGGGAGGCGGGGTTGTTTTTGCAGGGAGGGGGGGGTCATGGCAGCAGGGGGAGCGGTGACCAGAAAACAGAATCAGTGATCAGTTCCTGCAAGCGCAGGGTTTAAATAGCCTGCCCCATTAGCCCCTCCGCTGTTGATTCGCGCGCAAATCCACCAAACCTCGTGGTGGGGGGAAGGAAAGGAAGGCACGTTAAGCACCCCCTGGAGGCATGGAGCCATTACGGACGCGACGGCCCCATTTTGGGACCTCTGCTTCTCTATGCAGCTTCTCACTGTGCAGCTTTAACAGACTGCTGGAGCAAAATTGAACGTTCAGTTCATTTCACTGGTAAACAACTACAAACTAGTGCTGAATGTCATGTTTATTTAAAAAAGGTAAAAAAAATGCGATTTGGTTTAGTGAATACCGTTTTGACACAAATTTCATGAAGTGAACATGGCCCGTATGGTCACTGGGGAGAGGGGGGGAGGGGGGTGTTGTGTACAGTCTAATCTATTTGTACAGTCAAGTGTACAGTATATAAACAGCAGTAATGATGTACACAAAACCTCCCCTCTCTCAATGAACTACTGTAATGTACACAGAATGAGGAAGAAGATAAAGACGGAAAAAATTATATTAATATATATATATTATAAAATATATTATTAAATAATACTATTATAAATGTGCATTATTCATGTTTGTCCATGTTTTATAAATGCTTATCCAATTTCAATCTGCCAGAAGAACTGAATAAAGACTTCATTATGCATTATTCATGATTATTTTTATATTTGAATTTTTTGATTCTAAATAAAATAAAGACAGATTGGATGCAGCACTTTTAAAGGTGAAGGGACAAAATAGACTGTGTCTGATACAAGATAAACAAATCTCTAAAAAACCAGACCAGGTAGAAAGCACGAATGCCAAAGATGGAGATAACTGTTTATTCATCACGAAATACAATGGGGCCTGTAATGATATTAAAAAGATTCTCATAAAACATTGGGGGATCATATTAAATGATCCTATCATAGGAAAAACATTACAAAACAAACCAGGGATTGTTTTCAAAAGAGCGAAAAACTTGAAGAATGTTTTAGCTCCCACTATTTTAAAACAAAGTAAAACTGGACTGAATGAAACAGGAACTGATCAAAACACATGGTTACCGTCATGCCCAGGTGGCTGTTATAAATGTGGACGTACTAATTGTTTAACCTGCAAACACATTAAAAATAAGTGTACTGAGTTTGTATCCAACTTAACAGGAGAAAAATTTAGAATAAAACAGTTCATCAACTGCAATACGACATACGTTGTTTATCTGCTCAGTTGTCCTTGCGGCCTTTATTATATAGGCCGCACAAAGAGAAGTTTAAAGGAACGCTTTACTGAACATAGGAGAAACATCTTAAGAGGCTTCCTTGGACATGGGGTTTCACGTCATTTTTTAACAGCCCACAATAAAGATATAGGAGGATTATCCATTGTGGGTATTGAACACATTAGTCACACAACCATGAGGGGTGACAGACTTTTAAAACTTAGGAAACAGGAGACCTACTGGATTTTCAAATTACAAACAATGAGTCCAGTGGGACTGAATGAAGAGCTGGATCTTTTAGCTTTTCAATAATTGTTATCTGTCTCATAAACCATTTATCTATTGAGGGTTTAAATTATTTCAATACTTTATCTGATTTTAAATGTTTAAAATTTTATTTATGAGTGTTTAATACATTATCTATTTCATGTATTGATTTTTTGTAATCAGGTTAGCTAGTTATTCATTTAAATATATTTGTGGGTTATATTATGTGTTTTAACTGTGTAGCTAATTTATTAATAAATAATACATATTGATGAATTCATTTGTTTAATAATGACCAACACTGATAGATTTATAAAAGAATGTATTTTCAATTTAAATTTTATTAAATTATTAATATTAAAATATTTGTAAATTATCATATATTGTAATGAATCTTTTTCTTTTATCATGTTTTTTTGTTCAAGCATTGTTGTTTTTTCTTTTTTTGACATGAACCAGTCATTTATATCAGTAGCACCAGTGCATCAAGATAATAGATTGATTGGACCAATATTGAAGTTCATTATCACACTAATTGAGCCATTGCAATTAACTTGGCTATAAATCAACATGGCACTGGTGCAATGATATCCCTGACGAAGCCTTTTGGTGAAACGCGTAGGAGGAGGAGCAATAGGGTGTTTGCTTCCATACAGTGCAGTGGAGTAGAGCTGTCAACACCATACGCTGGGCTCCAGCTGATCAAAACCCGTTTGCCTGGTCATCGGCAACCAGCAGGAGGAGGAGAGCTAACAGACGAAGCCCAGAGACTACCGGGAAGGGTCTGTGCGTCACAGCCGGAAGTGACATCAGACCCGGACACCCGGAGGGCTGTCTGCTATCGTGCGCCCTAGCGCTTCTGAGCAGCTTGCTACGGAGCAGATTTCGGGGCTAAGGAATACTACTGGACCCCAACGGACCAAAGTGGATCAAGGGTGAGCATATTGAGCATTGTCTCAACCCTGGGGTACCCTCGGCTTTCTACCTAAAACCTGCCCGGGCAGTGCACAGATTGCAAGACTTAGACTAACTATCGGGCGACTCCCGTTTTTAACTCCGTGAAGACCAACCAAGTGCAATTGCACAAACAGCTTCATCTGCACAGTTTTTAACATTACTATTAATGTATTGATTTTCATGTTGTTGTTGTCCTAGAGGGTTATCCCTGGGACAAGATATAATAAAGATATAGAGTTTGACACCAACCCTGTATTGACTGCGCTTCTAACTTACTTTTTCTTTGTTGCCAGAAGAACTGAATAAAGACTTCATTATGCATTATTCATGATTATTTTTATATTTGAATTTTTTGATTCCTGATAAAATAAAATAAATATTTATTTATATTCCTGCTAATCATAATCATTGACAACCCCCCCACACCTACAGTACAGTACACCAAAGAAGATGAATGAATGACAAAACAACATTAATCAGTTAATTATTTTTTTAACTCTCAATTTTTACAATACTGTGCAAATCTGATTTACGTTTCAAATTTGAGAAGGGATTTTCAAAAGCGTTACTGTAAACAAAGCCTCAAAGGGTTGGGGGGCGGGTTGGGTGAGTCATGCGCAGTAATCAGCTAGCTCCCATCTCAAAGAGGATTACACGCAGGCACCTCACTGCGCCTCACTGCGCCTGCGTGTAATCCTCTTTGAGATGGGAGCTATCTGATTACGGTGCATGACTCACCCAACCCCCCCCCCCTCCACAGAGTCATTAATTTTCTGAAGCTTTACATTTTGTTCTTAATCCGTCCATAGCCGAGCGTCAATGTCAAGCTTCAGAAAATTAATGACTCTGTGGAGTTTCAAATCCTTTAGCGAGCGAGACTTGTGTGCGTTCGTGGGGGACGGGGCTACAGCGTACAGCTGCATGAAGTCCAAAGATAATGACATACTTTAATTTCAAAAGGCAGTTCATCATAATAATATGATCCCTACACCCCCAAATACAGTACGTAAAAAGCACACAAATCAACCATGTGCCGTCAAACTAATAGGGTCGCAGTCAAAAGCTACAGCACAGATTAAATATCGTAATACAGTATCAAGATGGTTTTTGCAGGCTTGTGGAGAAAATAAAAATAAAAAAATTAGAATAATTTTTTTTTTTTTTGGTCACTCAATCAAGCAAGCAGTGGTGGGCGAAGTTACAGGCGAATGCGCAGTAATCACCTGCTGTCAGGCAGGAATGTGATTAAAACCAGACACACGTTCAAAGGAATGGTGTGGGAGAGATGTACTACATTGTAGAGAATATAAGAAGTTGAAATACCCTGCAGTGCAGTTAATTATCCTGAGCGAGGGGAGAGCGCTGTATACAGTATGCCTAAATGTTACACTGTTACAGTACTGTACACGCCTATGCGTTTCAACAATTTTCAAATGAGACGTACAGTACAGCACTGCAAATGCATGTATACTTTAAATATGCAAATTTACTATTACTGCGCGCGCACACACAGACTGTGTACTGACGTAGGTTGAACCGCGAAGGTATTAGACTTCCAAGACAACAGCTCGCAAACGCCCCCCTGAGTTTTTACAAGACATTGCAGTATTGCAGACAGCGAGAATAAAATGCTAATATCACGAGCGTTAAAATAACGCAATTCACTCCGGACAAAAAAAAACGCACCTGACCGAGATATTTGAGAGCCGCGGATCTAGCCGATTTAGACTCAAGTCGGCCGCCACTGTAGGTGGAAACATAAGCCATTAAACGGACAAACCAGTGAAAGACCCAAATCGCACATTGAGAAAAATAGAAATACAGGAAACTAATATACTGTAGAGACCACACATCAATTTCTTCATTGAGTCCATTAGGAATTAAAGTATCCAACTTATGTATCCAGAAGGACTCTTTAGCAGAGATGTCCTTTATTCTATCACCTCCTCTTCTGCTACTGTACATGGTACACACTGTATGCCTTTAAAGGTGAGGCATGAAGGATCCTTGTTATGGTGTATCATATAGTGTCGTGACAAACTGTGTTTAGTGTAGCCAATTCATATATTTCTAACGTGTTCCTGTATCCTTATTTTCAGAAGTCTTTTTGTTCGACCCACATATTTGAAGCCACACAAGCATTCCAATAAATATACTATGTAGGTAAAATAACATGAAATTAAATCGTTAATCTCAAAAGATTCTTTTGTCGATATGGACATTACCTAATTGGATTGAGAAATTTACAAATGGAACACTTTCCACATACAAAATATAACTTCCCAAACAGTAGGCAATAAATCCCTGTTACCCTTTTGTTTTAAATATGTGTATCCCAAAATAAATCAGTTCCCTTAAATAAATTGTATCAACACAGATGTGTAACGTGTAAATACATACATTATTATGACAATCCACCTAATTTAAGTGGCATTCCCAGTAATCTATAACATGTATTACTCCTTTTTTTTTCAAACTAGAGACCAGTATGTATATAATTAATTAACATTTAGATTCATATGGCAATAAAAGCAACAATCAGCTTCATTGGGAAAAAAAAAAAAAAAAAAATGCAGACTTCAAATTACAAATGTTCAAAGACCAGAATTTGGAAAAACATCCAGGAGACAACAATGTCCTGGAATTCTCTGAGATGTGAAAATCCAAGAGGAATATAACATGTTATGCTTCTCTGTGGTCTGCAACAAGACCTGCAAAATATAAGAACAGGTGCAGCATCAGACTTACCAATATAATATACTGTAGTTACAGTTATCATTACTGTATGCTTACATGCTTAACTATATCCAATTTCTTAGTGTCCTAATAGGCTGCCTAATCTCAAATGTTACAGAACATACCACACTCATCTTTCTCCTCAGGAAGAGGCACTGCGTGCTTCCTCAATTCTTTCTCTAATTCCTTAACTCTTTCTTCAAGTATTTCTTTATCCCTTTTCATTTGCTAAAATGGAATCCATTCACCATTTCTCAAAGAACTTCTTCTACCTCTGAACTCAAACTGATAGTGAGACTTCTTTTCTTCAACTGCAATGATTATCCCTGTTGGTAGAATTTCTGCCATTATTCCATATTCTACACCCTGTCTTACGTAACTCAAATACTGGTTTAATCATTTCTACTTTGTCCACTCCAACTGCAAAAGTTGTATCCATCTCTCATACTCCTCATTCAATGCTGCCATTAAACCCATGTATTCAACCATGTGCATTGGAACTGACAGAATCAGATCCCTGATACTTTTTCTGCCTTCCATAATGCGTCTCAATTTGTTCCCTCATAGGCTAGGTCCCCGCTGCTTGCCGCAAACCTGGCAGGCGCAAGGGTAGCGCCAACACTGGGCCGTAGCCTTAGCAGCATCTGTAGCATCTTTATCTGATGCAGCAAAGAAGTTAATCATTCTTCTTGCACAACTGGTAATGCTTTCATTTGGCATCAAACCAATAGTCCTTTGTGCCTGCACAGAACTCCTTATCTTAAAATGTTTCTCCCTGCACCTCTGTAAAAAGGTTGGGAAATCATGAGTGAAACCTTAAACATTACTTCTCTGTTCACCTAAACCTTTTAGGGCAACGTTCTTTAAATCCTTTTCAGTAATATTACTTGTTTTTCCCCATTGTAAAATGCGATCAATCCATACCATAAATGTGTTAAAATCTGAGATAGGTGCAGGTCCTACATCTGATAACACCATCTTTATGTCAGTTACTCTAATTGATGGAATTTGGGGCTGTATTCTAACTTCCACCAGCTCTGTCATTTTAACATCTTGGGTACAAGTAGCAGCAAGCTATTCCTGTTTAATCTTGTCATAGTCCTTGTGCAAATCATCCTTGTCTGTCAATGCCTCAGTATATTCTTTTTTTGGCATGCCTTACCCATCTGACTATACCATCTACAGTATGTATTGTTTTACATCCTGGGCCATAGCTTCTGTTTTAGAGGGTTTTAAAAGGGGGTACTCGCATTGGAGACACAGGAGTTACAAAGCAATTCACACGCTTGTGAAGTGAACAACTGTGTGGATAAAACTCAGAATGGGGTGTAGGACTTTTGTTCTTTGTCTGACTCTGGGCCTCTCAACGGCCTGTTCTGACTGTTGAAACTTTGTATCCCTTTCATCTAGTTTATCTTGTAAACAAGAGGCTGTATGTATGGCAGTTTGCATTAGCAACCTAGTTTCATCAAGTTTATTTTCTGTTTTAGCTAAATCATCTGTTAATTATTTTATTGTCCCTGTCAATACCTCAACCTTTTGGGACAAAACTTTTCCAGTCTGAAATAACAGCTGAAACTGTTTCCAGTCCTAGATCAGTAGCAGAAGGAACACAGGGCACAACGGATTTTTGAATTCTTAACTCATTTATTTGAGCCAACACAACGTTTCGACCTCAGAGGTCTTTATCAAGTGACATAGTGGCATAACACACAATCCCCAAAACAGCCTTTAAATAACGCCCCAATCCCCATAATGCAATATGCCCAATTAGCACAGATCGTAAATAAATGTGTTATTTAGAATAATAAATGCTGTTTTACCCATGCGGCTCAACTCTGTTTTCCTTGTGAGGTGCAAGGGGGGAGAGGTATGGGAGGTGCAGGGGGGATGTGTTTGATGTGGAAAGGGGTATTGTGTGTTTGATGTGGAGGGGATATTGTGTGTTTGTTGTGGAGGGGGGTATTGTGTGTTTGATGTGGAAGGGGGTATTGTGTGGGGGAGGGGGAGAGGTGGGGGTATGAGAGATAGATGGGTAGTATCGAAAAGGTTGATACTGAGGGGTTCTGGGGGAGATATGAAGATGATGATGATGAGAGGTGCTGGAGGAGAGATGATGATGATGATGATGATGATGATGACGACGACGACGACGACGATAACAATGACGATTCTGATTATGATGATGATGATACTGATGATGATGATGATGATGATGATGATGATGATGATGATGATGATGATGATGATGATGATGATGATGATGATGATGATGATGATGATGATGATGATGATGATGATGATGATGATGATGATGATGATGATGATGATGATGATGATTTTGATGTACATATTGTGAGTACATTTCATACGTTTTTTATTTTAAAAATTTGTGCCCCTCTCCACTATATTTCTTTTTCCAAATCCCCACTGACACTCTCTCCTCCCCCCACAGTCACACTTTCTCATGCCCACACTGACACAATCTCCCCCCCCCCACTGACACTCTCTCTCCCCCCTCACTGGCAATCTCAATCCTCCCACAATTGACACTCTCTGTCCCCCCTCCCCACTGCCACTCTCTTTCCACCCACTGGCACTCTTTCTCCCCTCCCCCCCATTGGAAATCTCACACCCCCAACACTGACACACTCCCCCCTCCTCACTGACACCTTCTCCCCACTCCCAACTGACACTCTGTATCCCCTCCTCCCCCCCTCCCCACTGTTACTCTCTCCCTCCTACCCAATGCCACACTTCCCCCCACTGACACTCTCTCCCCCACTTACATACTCTCCCCCCCACTGACATACCCTCTCCCCTCCCCACTGACACTCTATGCCCCTTCACACCACTGATTCTCTCTCACCCACTCCCCACAGACACTCTATCACCTTCTCCCCACTGACAATCTCTCCCCCTTCCCCACTGAGACACTCTCTAATCTCTTACCCACTGACACCCTCTCTCCCCCCTAGTGGCACTCTCTCTCCCACTTTTTGACACACTCTATCTCCCCCACCCAATGACACAGTCTCTCCCCCCACTGACATACTCCCCTCACTGAAAAGCTCAATTCCCTCAACACTGATAATATTTCTCCCCCTCCCCACTGACTCTCTCTCCCCTTCCCCACTGACACTCTCTCTCCTCCCCAATGATACTCGCTCTTTCACTGTTTCTCCCCCCACTGACACTCTCTCCCCCCCACAGGTGATCTCTCCCCCCAACACTGACAATCTCTCTCCCCCCAACGCTGACACTCTTTCTCCCCACTGACTCTCTCTCCCCCTTCCCCACTGACACTCTCTCTCCCACATACTGACACTCTCCTCCCCAATGATACTCGCTCTTTCCCTTTTTCTCCCCCTCACTGACACTCTCTCCTCCCTCACTGACAGTCTTTCACTAGCCCCTCCCCCGATAAATATCTCTCCCCCCCCCTTCTTTCTATAATTTGGATACATCTTAAACACATTAATGCCTAATATTAAGCATTGAGGTTGTTTAGTTGGATTTTCCAGCTTAATTAAGGTCTCACTTTTCTCAGCTGGAAGATGATTATTTTTCTGAAATATACTTTACCTCTTTCCTTCCAGATCACAAACTATTTTTGCAGCGTGAGACCAGTCAGCAGCTCCGGGCTCCTTGTTCCTCCACATTTCAAATTCCCTGATATTTGCGTTGGTAAATTCTATCACATTGATCTCTTTGAAGAAATCACAGGCGGTTAAGAGATGGTAAGCTAGTGGTCCAGCGGTAACATCAAGCAGGGTTTCCCCTCTCACATGACCTGCATCCAATGGTTAGAAAATAGGAAAATACATTTTTTAACATTGTTTTCACATTAGCAAAGTATTGAATACAGCACAAGAGCTTATTCACATACTTCAGTTCTCCAAAAATGTTGATAATATTTTACAGTAACTTCAATATCAACTATAAATGAATGTACCTGAAGAAAACGTTTTAAACAATTGTGTAAATTCTATACCGTTTGTAGAATATGATGTGGTTTCTAAAGGGATTTCTATCTCCAAACACGTGGAACGACTCCCACCATCCCAAAAAAAGATTAGCATAGGATGGTGCAAATCTGGTACCCATAGCCGTTCCACGTGTCTGGAGATAGAAAGTGCTGTCAAACAAAAAATAATTGTGCGTGAGTAAGTAATAAATGGATTCTAACAAAAAAGTGCGTTGTGCCGGTGAGAGATCAGATTTTTCCAAAAAAAACTAAAACTGAAAAAAAAAAATCAAGGTCAACAAAGCTCAGTAGACTTATCATCCCTTGATGATAGTACTGTTGGGTCTTGAGTTGATCAAGTGGATATTCCACTGGTTGAGGAATCCATAACCTCATTTAGAGACCTTTGCAATCTACAGGATGTAAACGAGTTGCTTGATGAGCAGGATGTATAATTTGAGCTACAGTACATCATATCCAACATCATATTCTACAAACGGTATATAGATGACCTTATTTTTATTTGGCAAGGGGAGCACAGTCTCTTTTATTATTTATTAATCACCTTAATAATAATAATAATTTAAATTTACAATTTACACATAATTTTGATTACCATCCTATTCATTATTTAGATTTGCTTTTATTTATTGATCAAAGCAAAACTATGACATCTTTAGAAAAAGTAACTCTCACAATACATTTTTGAGGGCATACAGCTACCCCCCCAGGTCATTAATAATAGGAATCCCTAAGGGACAATTTATTCGGATGAACCGCAATTGCGCCACACTAGATGACTTTGAAAAACAATCACGAGATTTGTTTGAAAGGTTTATAGACTGAGGCTAAAATAGGTTGATTTAGAAAGGGCATATGAGGAAGTGGCCCTTATGGACAGGTCCACCATATTCAGAAATAAAATATCAGATACCAAGAGAAACACTTCTTTACAAACCCCAATGTTTATTACACAATACAGTGCTCAATCCGAGCAGATTAAGAATATTGTCAAAAGACAATGGAATGTGTTATCGGTGGATCCTGCCCTTAAGGACATTTTCAATGAGGGACCCAAATTCGTTATTAGATGAGCTAAATCAATTTCCAACTCTGTATCCCCCAGCCACTTCCAGTAACCGACATTGTCATGAAGAATTCTCCCCCTGTTGGTACCTAGAGATGCTCAAATTGCAAAATATGCAAATACATGAACACAGGGTCTGGTTTTTCATCCACAGCGACAGGTCGGCAGTTTAAGGTTTGGGCATTCATTAATTGTAACACACAATTTGTTGTCTATCTCCTGACCTGTCGCTGTGGAAAACAATATATTGGTTGCACTATTCGAGACCTTATGGTTAGAATATTGTAGCATGTGCGACTAATTAAGGGAGCACACCGTATCTCATCATTTTTCATGCTGTAGCCTAGGTGGCTTGGGAGCATTTTTCTTTTTCAGGAATTGAGCAAGTCTCATGTTCCATTAGGAGTGGGGACAAATTGAATGCATTGGATCGACGAGAATTATTTTGGGTATTCACTATGAAGACTAGTGTACCATTTGGTCTCAACACAGACTGTGGACAAGTGACATACTAGACAGTTTCTTTGATTTCTTGTGTTGATATATTATGGTCTCTGACTATGTACTGAGTATTCATGTTTTTGGAGCTTTTTATGTTATCATGATAAAATGCTTTGATTGTACTTCCCAAATTGAGAACTCATATCTCTGAGCTCTACGAATATTGCAGTTCTTTATGCATGCCTCTCATGCATATTATTGTTTTTGTTTTTTGCTTTTGTTTATCATGACTGGCTGTACCGATTGCATGGTCACTTCTGATCCTATCTCTAGATTTCTGTGGCCTCTTATTTAGCTTAAGGGTCAAGATCTAGGCTAAGAGACATTCACTTATTATGAATGTCAACTCATTACAATCAATACGCTTTGCTTAAAGTTCTCACAAAACATATATACATAAACACTAAAGTACTGTATACAATTATATATGTATTTTTTTAAATTGATGTACAAACTAGGGTTTATGATTAGATCTGGATATAATGAATTACCATACAGGTTTAGATGGGGCTCATTAAATAATGTTCCCTCACAAACTGTGTAACCCACATTTGTTCATATTGGGTTTTCTTCATATATATATATAGCAGAAAATAGCCGTGTTAGTCCAGTTGCGATCGTGCACAATAAATGAGTTCTTCAGTATTAGGTGATACCTTTTTTATTGGACTAACAAGTTATGTCATAGGACAAGCTTTCGAGAGTTATCCTCTCTTCTTCAGGTCAATCAATATTGCAGACCTGAAGAAGAGAGGATAACTCTCGAAAGCTTGTCCTATGACATAAATTGTTAGTCCAATAAAAAAGGTATCACCTAATACTGAATAACTCATTTATTCTGCACTATATATATATATATATATATATATATATATATATATATATATATATATACATATATATATATATATATATATATATATATATATATATATATACATAATTATCCATTTCTCTTCTAGATTATCTTACTCATAGCTCCGTAACGAATTAGCTTAAGGTGTAAACGTACATATGTACAGTTAGAATTTCATACCTATCTTTCTGTTTTAGAAACATATGTCATAACATGACATGAAAGGTTTGGGTTTCTTTTTATTAAATTGGTTACTCTGTTATCATATATCTAACAACATATCCTTTTATTCATTGTTTTTATGCAAGACCACAGCTGGAGTCTCATCCTGGCCACATGTGTTCCGATGCGTTAAGTTACCCCCCTGCCCGGTACTCCATGCATTCAGTGGTCTGTGTACTTTTGGATTAGTTCTGCGCAAGCGGGTCCTTCCCTCAGATATGTAGATCACTCTGCCTGCACGGAGTATGGGGGCGGGATCTGTGCCGAACCTCTCGGCGCATGTGCATCATGACATGTGTTGTGTGCGTGTGCGAGTTGAATGTGTTGGTGACACGACTCTCCCGCTTCAAGGGCATTCTCCATTGACATGGTGGACTTGCCCACAGTTAGGTACTGCGCAAGCATGAACCGCTTTGGTTGTCAAGCCTGATATGCCTCCGGATTGGTTGTTTGGGGCGGGACTTGCAGTTGCTATGCTCGTCGACGCGCACATCCTCTGCACACACCATAAGAGTATTTGCAATTATTTAGGGTGGACTCTTTCTGTGCCTTTCTTATTGGTTAGTTCTTTTATTTTGTATCTATAAATATGTTATTAAAGTTTTGATATGTATGCCTTGATAAAGCGCTCTGAGAAGCGTGAAACGTTTGTGGGGCTACACTTTGCTCTTTTTTGTCTTTTATGACCAATAAAAAATATTTTCATGGGATACACACTTTCCTCTTCATTCCATTTTGGACAATTTTTGTATTGCTCTGCCACTTTCTTTCTTTTATATTCTACTTATTTGACGGAGTAAAAGGGGATAAGGCTGCACTCCACAAATAGAAATAATGCATAAATTCTCCCGTGCTACTGGTATAAGGAAGTACCTGCCATAAAATCTAAAGTACACTGAGGAAAAGAAGGGATCCAGCGCTCCACGGATTTCTGAATAAGAAAATTTATTGTGCCACACAACGTTTCCACCTTATAGTCAATTGATAAAGACCATAAGGTCGAAACGTTGTGTGGCACAATACTGTACATTTTCTTATTCAGAAATCCGTGGAGCGCTGGATCCCTTCTTTTCCTCACATATTTGACGGAGGCACACCTGGACCCCTGGCACCTTGGAATACATGGACGTTGCAGCACCAAAAGTGAGTTCTCCGCTTGCTACATGTTTCCATACTATGATTTCAGGACATTTGGTACAATCTAGGGTAATTTATATGCTTATAGTTTCTGATGTCATTGTGTATACAGTCTTACCCTGAGTGGTGAGTTTACCATCCAGGACCACACACCCAGTACCTGTCTTCAATCAAGCTTTACCTGGGGGTCATTCCATAAGTGTCCAATTTTTTATAATTACAAGTACTCTTCTGTTACTGGTCTCTAGCCTTACGCATTCATATTCATTCAAGGTATACTAAAAGGGCTGCACACAGTACTACAAATATCTCTTGTCCTAAGCAAGAAAATCATCGCGAATGTTTCACCATTTCACAAACTACATCGAAAATCATAAGAACTCTTTACCTCCTTAGCTCCAGACTGTTACTGGGGACTGGTTCTGTAAAA
Source organism: Ascaphus truei (assembly GCF_040206685.1). Classification (NCBI taxonomy): domain Eukaryota; kingdom Metazoa; phylum Chordata; class Amphibia; order Anura; family Ascaphidae; genus Ascaphus; species Ascaphus truei. The sequence goes on along the minus strand of NC_134488.1, from coordinate 40,034,565 downwards.
ATGAACCAAACAATGTACAGTATAGCCTTTAGGAATTTTATGAAACATTACTTGAAAAAATCATTATGGAGAATAATCATAGGTTCTAAAAAAATAGACCACACAATATGTAACCTTTAGGAACTGTTATGAAACATTTATTGACAATTTCAGTATTCATGGTCGGACAGATTATAGCAGGAAAAAAATGAAAAAAAAAAAAAAAAAAAAAAATAACAAAGTCAACAGTTATTCTAAATTAATTAATGTGCTAATATTGTATTAATTAAAGGTTTAGGAGCCAGACCCTTAGAATAAATTTCACCCATAAAGAAATGTATTTTATCTAGCACCACGTACAGATAACACCAAGCACATATTCATTTTACCCCTCTAAGGTTTACAAAGGAGCATTAATATGTCCTGCCCCCCAACATTACATGCATGATTAACTAAAAAGCCATCAGATTCAGCCAATATTAATAAGCAATATGTTGAATAAACTCTGAAATATAATGAGAAACTCTAGTCACACAGTAACTGCAATGTTGGTACAGTAAATACTCACAGGGCTAATAGCATGTGATTCCTCTATAGTCATCACAGCATCTTCTAACCTGTTGAGGAATTACCTAACATGGATGAGCTATCTCATGATATTCACATGATAAAAGCTAACTATTGTGATCAAAATGTGTCCAGGATTTTTAGCAGGACTGTTCAATGATCTTTGATCATAATATTATCTCACTGTACAATACACCACCAGGATGTAGATATGAAAAATATAGAGTTCCACCCACTCAACCAGGGCGGTTAACTGGGGTGCACTAGGGTAACTGATATACTGTAGACAGAACTAATAATACTCCAATTATTATCACTACCTGAGCATTTGGCATAAATTGGAGGCTAATGTAACACTTTTAAAATCAGTTTGATTTCTCCAGGTATCTAGCAAATGCACTGTCACGATGTGATCACCAAAAAGAAGACATAACCTCAGGGCTGAGGTGGGGATGGATATAAACACCACCAACAGCCGCGTGGAGTGTAGTTTGGTCGAGGTAGCCAGGGCGAGGTTCGAGAGGAGCGGATAGTCGATACACTTGCCGAGGTCTAGGTTGGAGAGTTATGGATATTTGCAGGTACTATTAGCCGGGGTCCGGGTTGGAGAGAGGAGAATGGTCGTTGTACGGATGCCGAAGTCAGGTTTGGAGTGGCGAGGATTGTCATAGATAGCCGGGGTCAGGAGTACAGAAAAGCGGAGTCCAAAACAAGCCAGGTCAATCACAGAGAGCTATGAACAAGAGGAAAAGACAGTACTGCGAGGCTAGGAGGCAATGAACACAACGGAACATTGAATTATGTTAAGCCAATTTGCCAGTGGGGCAACTGAGCATAAGTAGGAGCGAGCAACCAATGTGGAACCTGCAGCGTGGAGGTGTGCAGCAGTGAGGTACGTGGTTGGTGAATCTGGAGCAGGAATCAGGTGAGATGAGTATTCTTGACAATTTCTGAGGAGGAGGGACCTGTGTGTGCCAAATGCGCACTGCGTGCTCGTGCAGCACGTCCCCGATGTCAGCGTGAGAACGCGAACCCATAGTAGAGGCATAAAGCCTGGAGAGGGTGGCCATGCGTGAACCACCTGTGGAGCGATACCCGACGGAGCGCCGTCCTTACCAGTGGAAGCGGGGAGCGGAGGTGAGTGGGTTGCGCACCGAAGGTTGTGTGACTCCCCGATCCTTAGATGCACACAATTGTGTATTTCTGTCTCACTGCATTTGAGGAGTGAAACAAACATTTCTCTTTATCGGGGATCACCCGGAGACCCCTGTGGGGATCAGCCGGGGACACCAACCAGCCTGTTGTATGGATGGTGTGCCTGAAAAAAGGTAAACAAAGAATATTTTCTAAGGCCAGCTCCTTTTGCGCCTGCCTTTAGTTGGCGCGTTTTTCCGGCGGGTTTTTAAAACACGATTGACTTAGCTCTGTTTAGTGAATCACGCGTACTGGCAAAAAACTGACGCGTTTGCCGTTTTTTGCCTGACTGGGCGGATTTTTTTCACAGGCCAGTAAAAATGATTTTTTGACACCGATAATGCGCTGTTATCACTGCTTAGAGAATCGCGCTTCACCCTGTATTGGTCTTAAAAGACACTCTTAAAAAGACTTATCACAGCTTAGTTCATAGCCCCCTAATAAATCGATGATGCACACTCTGGTCGGCCCATTAAAAAGGTATCACAGCATGCAGAGAATTTCCAGACTATTCTGAATTTTCTGGATTTCTACTAATACCTAGTGAATAGAAATGATTTACTGAAATAATGGACAAATGTTGGTCATTTATTAATTAATAATAATTTATTTTCTCCTGAGCATGATAGTGAAAATGTGCTGTATTTGCAAATACAGTAACTGTGAGTAACATACATTTCTACTGTTGACAATACTACAATTTCACATTAATATTTGCACTGGGGGAAATATTTGTGAATGCAAATGAAAACAGCAGAAGTTTGTACCATACCCAGTACCACTCTGAATGAATGAATTAACTCTACGTATATGCTGCTGGACTGAGAGATTAAAGACTATTGGTCCAAAAAATCATGTTATTTAGGATTGTTGTACCGTATTTGATTTTTATTATAAATTAAACAAGTTGCAGACCCCATATTTATGTACCAATATTCCAATTATTTGCATATTGATTCAGTTTATGGGCCTGCGGTTGCTTCAAAGAAATTGTGAAAACAAACTCATTAAAATAAAATAGGTTAACATATATTAAATTAAAACAATAAAAATAAAATACATCTTAATCGTGGTGTTGAGGTTGGAGTATCTAGGACTATCAAGGAACTGTCCACACCATCCCCCATTTGATACATGAAGAGTATAGGAGGGGTTAATATAAAGTGAGCCCCCACAGATAGCTGATGTTGAATAATTTAAATAATTTAACCCTTCCCTATAACTGAGGTTTTGTATTATTCCTCTAAACTCCAAAGCCGCAGGTATATAGAAACTAGGAAGACCATCTCTCTTCTAATATATCCGGTTTATCTTTTATTAAGAATTATTGAGAATGTTGGTTTCTCCATGGAGCAGGTTCTCCCAACCTCTTTTATCCAGGGCTCCACTTTCAGGTCAAATATTGCCACATTGAGAAGGTTTATTACCAGTGATTTTTTTTATTTTGAATTCATTGATGATATCTCTATTGAAGGAGAAATGCCAATAATTTAATTCTCATTGGCTTTAATACATTTATACATATGTAGACTTTATCCATAATATTTTTTTTTGCGTTTGCACTAATTAGTTATAGGAATGACACTCTTAATACATTTATTGATTCTATGCAAAAATATAAAAATCTCATTTTTTATTATGAGTTACATCAAAATATAGCATCAGCTGTTACCTAGAAAAGCAGTGGCTGTGAGTGCCAGTCCTGTTTGGTCTGACCCTAGTATATTATTCCAGTTATTAGGGGCCTTAGACTTGTCAACTTAATATCATTCTAATAAATATGTTTTTAGGATGTGTGGGATGTGAGTAATTTAACACATTTATTGATTCTATGCAAAAAAATTAAAAATCTGTAGATCGGAATGAGAAAGGATTGCCCATCTCTATTGGCAACTCATTGTGTCTTTGTTTAACTGTGCAAATTAAAATAAATACGTACAATTTTGCAAAGTAAACTTCGCCCCATTTGCACATCTCTACTCTCCAGCTATAACAATGTACAATTCCCTCAATGTTTCCTTGTCACTAGCATTATATGTTAAAGGGCAGCGGTGCACAATCTCCCCGCGCCTGGGTCATCCCTTCCTGCTCCCTCCTCAGTTGTGCCCCCGCGGCGTCATTTGATGCCTCGTTGCCATGGCAATGCGTCACACAGCCGGCTGAAACAAGGTAGGTGGAGTGTTGCAGAGGCCTCACGTGATCCCCCGGCATTAAATTAAGTGTCTGGGGAAAGAGCGCAGGGCCTCTGAACTGCCCTCACCCCCCAGAAGAATCTCTAGCCCCCCTGGGGGTGCGCCCTCCAGTTTGCGCACCGCTCTTATAGGGAATCAATGTGTTACAGCGCGCTGTGTGATGCTGAACTGAAATGTAAATGACTGTGCAAAGTCTTTATTTTGTCTCAACTCACACTGAAATATACCAGCGAGAGGTAGTCAATTTACTGATCTTAGTTGCGTCACTTACTGGTATATCTAGGTTGGGCTTTAACCAGATAAGCTTAGGGTGCATGTTACCGCAGGTCTGTGATAAGACATGAAGGTCTTGCGTTACTTTTATTGACGTCTTTTTGCATCGGTTTTCTCTATCACCTTAAAGATGGTGTAAATCGTGTTTTGGTGCACAAAAGTTGTGCAGCAATTTGTATGTCCCAAATTATACAAATGTATTAATTAATTAGTGATAGGGGGAAACGGTGTGTGAAATCTGAATGTACCAGAACCTCATATTCCAAAACCCAAATACAAAACAAAAACTCTTAAGATTTTTAGAACAAGAACCAAAAACCAGAACCTCTGGCCAGTGCATATAATGGTTCTCACTACATATTTTTCAATAATTTTAAGTTACATTATTTTAGTTTTATGATTTTATACAGAGTTAAGGAACTGTGCAGAGATTATTACGCTATTTTAGCATTTGCTGCTTGTTTTGATTTTTTCCCCATTATTTTTTATTTATAAAATTGTTTTACCAGGAAGTAATGCATTGAGAGTTTCCTCTCATTTTAAAGTATGTCTTTGGCACAGAGGTATAAAAAATACATGGTTACATTAAAAGAACAGGGTTATACAGTGAATTGAACAACAGACAGAGAAAAGAAACCTAGTTTGGTCACTCTGATACATCTATTGGGTAAGGTGTGGAAAATTTTAAAACAACTTTAATAAACCACTAAATAAAATATTGGGGATTAAATAGGGTGACCAGATTTTGAAAATGAAAAACCGGGACATTTTTTTTTTGTTTATTTATTTATTGTAGTACACTTATACTTACGACCATTAGTCGTTGTTACATAGTTGTGTGTGTGTGTGTGTTGATCTCACTAATCGAACAAAAAAAACCCAGATGTGAATGATTCTGAACCCCTTAACCAATGTCTGGATGCCCCCTCTTCACAATTTCTAAAGCAGCAATCCCGCCTGGGATCTTACCTGATCCGCAGTCCCTCAAGGTACTATACTGGAGGGGAGGTGTTCCCTACCTGTCTTTCGAGGTCTCCCGTGTGAAACTTGAGTAAGATCTGGAAGACAGAAGGGTAGGTTACTTCGGTGTAGGTATACGGCAGTTAAAATAAGACAGGGAGGGTGAGAGAGACAGAGAGAGAGAGGGTGAGAGAGACAGAGAGAGACAAAGACAGACAGAGAGAGACAGAGACAGAGAGATACAGAGACAAAGAGAGACAGAGAGAGAGGGTGAGAGAGACAGAGGGTGAGAGAGACAGAGAGAGGGTGAGAGAGACAGAGAGAGAGGGAGAGAGAGAGGGAGAGAGACAGAGAGAGAGACAGAGAGTGGGTGAGAGAGACAGAGAGAGAGGGTGAGAGAAACAGAGAGTGGGTGAGAGAGACAGAGAGTGGGTGAGAGAGACAGAGAGTGGGTGAGAGAGACAGAGAGTGGGTGAGAGAGACAGAGAGTGGGTGAGAGAGACAGAGAGTGGGTGAGAGAGACAGAGAGTGGGTGAGAGAGACAGAGAGTGGGGGAGAGAGACAGAGAGTGGGTGAGAGAGACAGAGAGTGGGTGAGAGAGACAGAGAGTGGGTGAGAGAGACAGAGAGTGGGTGAGAGAGACAGAGAGTGGGTGAGAGAGACAGAGAGTGGGTGAGAGAGACAGAGAGTGGGTGAGAGAGACAGAGAGTGGGTGAGAGAGACAGAGAGTGGGTGAGAGAGACAGAGAGTGGGTGAGAGAGACAGAGAGTGGGTGAGAGAGACAGAGAGTGGGTGAGAGAGACAGAGTGGGTGAGAGAGACAGAGAGGGTGAGAGAGAGAGAGAGGTGAGAGAGAGCGAGAGAGAGGGTGACAGAGAGAGAGAGGGTGACAGAGAGAGAGAGGGTGACAGAGAGAGAGAGAGGGTGACAGAGAGAGAGAGGGTGACAGAGAGAGAGAGGGTGACAGAGAGAGAGAGGGTGACAGAGAGAGAGAGGGTGACAGAGAGAGAGAGGGTGACAGAGAGAGAGGGTGACAGAGAGAGAGAGGGTGACAGAGAGAGGGTGACAGAGACAGAGAGAGGGTGACAGAGAGAGAGAGGGTGACAGAGAGAGGCAGACAGAGAGAGGGTGAGAGAGGCAGACAGAGAGAGGGTGAGAGAGAGAGGCAGACATAGAGAGAGGCAGACAGAGAGAGAGTGAGAGATACAGAGAGAGGGTGAGAGAGACAGAGAGAGGGTGAGAGAGGGTGAGAGAGACAGAGGGTGAGAGAGACAGAGGGTGAGAGAGACAGAAGGTGAGAGAGACAGAAGGTGACAGAGACAGAGGGTGAGAGAGACAGAGGGTGAGAGAGACAGAGGGTGAGAGAGACAGAGGGTGAAAGAGACAGAGGGTGAGAGAGACAGAGAGAGAGACAGAGAGAGAGAGGGTGACAGAGAGAGAGCGTGACACAGAGAGAGAGAGAGAGAGGGTGACACAGAGAGAGAGAGAGAGGGTGACACAGAGAGAGAGAGAGAGAGAGAGAGAGAAAGAGAGGGTGACACAGAGAGAGAGAGAGAGAGGGTGACGGAGAGAGAGAGGGTGACACAGAGAGAGAGAGAGGGTGACACACAGAGAGAGAGAGGGGGTGACACACAGAGAGAGAGAGAGTGTGACACACAGAGAGAGAAAGAGGGTGACACACAGAGAGAGAGAGAGGGTGACACACAGAGAGAGAGAGAGGGTGACACACAGAGAGAGAGAGGGTGACACACAGAGAGAGAGAGGGTGACACACAGAGAGAGAGAGGGTGACACAGAGAGAGAGATAGAGGGTGACACAGAGAGAGAGAGAGGGTGACACACAGAGAGAGAGAGGGTGACACAGAGAGAGAGAGAGGGTGACACACAGAGAGAGAGAGGGTGACACAGAGAGAGAGAGAGAGAGAGAGAGAGAGAGAGAGAGAGAGAGAGAGAGAGAGAGAGGGTGACAGAGAGAGAGAGAGGGTGACACAGAGAGAGAGAGAGGGTGACACAGAGAGAGAGAGAGGGTGACACAGAGAGAGAGAGAGGGTGAAAGAGAGAGAGAGGGTGACAGAGAGAGAGAGGGTGAGAGAGGCAGAGGGTGAGAGAGACAGAGGGTGAGAGAGACAGGGTGAGAGAGACAGAGGGTGAGAGAGACAGAGAGGGACAGAGAG